>NW_011367634.1:193643-225428 GCF_000735185.1 Notothenia coriiceps | reverse complement strand
TTAGTTCGAACATAAGTCGGCTCTACAAATTCTTACAGAAACTTCTCTTTAGTGGACTTACGATAACCATTACATGTACCAGATCCTATTATATAATTGTGAAGAGCTACTTTTACGAGTTTTTTTTAGATTTAAAATCACGTTTCAGGCCCCGAAATGTCTTTTTTGTATTACTTAACTCGGGGTTCATTTTGGGTGGGGGATTGGGGCGGTTGACTGGGTACTGGCACAATTACTCAAAGCGTAGTGTCCGTTGTAAAATATTTTTATTATTTGGGAGGACTTTTTGTAATAGGTTTAACGACAGTTTACAAGAAGAAACCAATAGTTACATTGACACTCCCTATACAAGCTATTTTCTTTGTAACGAAATTAACATCCATTGGCGGTGTTGTGCAGGTTTGCGTTTTGCAAGGTCAGGAACAAAAACTGAATAGGTATTTCCTTAGTAAATATATTTTGTGAAACTGTATGAGTTCCAGAGTTATGTAGGACCTTATGTCACAGTGTTGTATACTTTACGAAGCGACGTCAAGACGTATACAATAGTGACGATTGTAACTCCTAGCAAATAATTTCTTGTAGAACTTACACATGGTTGACTGTTTTTGGAGCGACTGTCTAAATAAACAATAGTCGAAGACCGACGTCGATTTTTAACTGCTCGGGATGTTACACGTGGACCCGCACGCATTTTTACTACCGAAGGTCTAACACGTTACCCAGCAGAGTGAAGCCAATAAAAAGTAGGAGCAGAAGGAGCCCCGAGCCATAGTAGCAAAGACGCACCGCAGATCAGGGAGGGGTGGTCTTCGTACCTACTCTTATACGTTCCTTTGGTGCTCTTCTCCTTTACTCAAAAATTTCGTTACCTGCAGGCACAAGGAGGCCTAGCAGTGCACTCTCGCTACCCCCCGGCCCAGGCAAGGACACACCTACTGGTGGCGGTGTTCGACTAGCAGACTGTCGTTCGGTCGAGACAGGGGCAATAAGTGTCTTTGGGACGGGTATGACGTTGGACACTCTGAAGTCTTTAGGCCTCGTAAAGTTTTACGTTTTACCCCCCTCAATCACCTAGCGGTCGACAATCTAGATTGTAACATTGCTACCGAATAACATCAAGATTCACGTGCAGAACGCGGACTCGTGGACAGGTCCTCGCACACCGGATTCCTTTCAAACTCATACATCAACTCAGTTCATATGGAATGCAGTTGGAGGTCAACCAATCACAGAGCTTGAGAACTAATCACGGGGTTTGTCAAACAGAGCCCATGGTGTAGTCCTAAACGATAGCTGGGGATTCTGGGTAGTGTAGTGTCTTCTGCCATCCTTTACTCCGAAAAAATATTTGTTTCTCCGAATCGAAGGGGAAAAATACAAAAGCATTGCACACAATTTAAACCAATCAATTTTGTGTAATTAACAAGGATAATCTGGTGTTTTTTAGTCGATGAGTAGTGCAGATATCACTGTAAAATCAATCGACAGTAAGGGGAATACTTACTTCCGGGTGTACAATTCTCCGTTATCCAAAGGGAATGGACGCTCACATTGCCTTTAAGGGCAGCCGATACAAACGAATGCCGTGCTTTCATGAGCGTCAAATCCCGCCGCAGATGGGAATACATTGCAATCAGTTGAAAGCTATTTGCGTCCCTTTATGAAGCTGAAGGAGCCTAGGAGCGTCACAACTGCACGCCACGGGACCCTGACCAAACGTCGCTCCTGGACGATTATGGAGTGAGAGTGTGTTGGCATAAACACCTTCATAACACACAAGAGGACGGGTAATAACCGGAAAAGCATGACATGGGACCTTTAAGTTAAACGGGAGAAATAGGAGAAATCAGTGCAACGAAAAAAATAAAATAGTCTCACTCAACCCCCAGTATCCCCCCATTGACAACAATGACAAAAGGTGCTGATATCTGGGGTTGTAAAACTCTGGAAACAGCCAAACTTGCTATCTCCTCCATTTGTTGTGCTAAATTAAGCTACCAAGTCCTGTTAACCTGTGAGGTAAAATTGCATTATGAATTAGGTTTCAGTGATTTTAGTACACTGACAAGTTAATTACTGAATATCAACACCAAATAGAAGCCAACTGTAAAAAGAACTATCTTTAAGTTGTTGTTCCTTTCCCATCCCAGTCAACCAGGCGTACATAAACTCAGTAGCCTTTCTAGTGGAGCCCTGCTTTCCATCAATACTACCAAATGTCTCTCAGGATGTTAGCAGAGAGATATTTTAATCCCCATGCACACTCTGCAGCAGGCTAGAGAGTGCTCGGTATAGGTCTCTTGGTGGGGACTTGTTTGTTTACACCAAGACTCATTTTCCTTACATCGGCCTCCTGCTGAAGCTGCACGCCTCTGGTTTAGTTATTCTGTTTCCGACAGGCCAACACAACTGGCGGCTAATGACTTCACACATGAGGGGATAGACGTGTTCTTCCCTCAGAGATGACCGCACACGACTCTATCTTCTCCGCTGTAGGCCTTGATTGTGAAAAGATTAATACATTTTGCAACCAGCTGGCATGCTCATTGGAGACCACAGGGTATGAAGGTGACCATTAATTACCCTGTTGGGTCTCACTTGTGCCTGTCTAATTGGTTTGCTAGTTTAATTAATGCAGGATTGTTCTGCATTGTTTTGCCTCAGTGCATCCGTGGCAAGGATCAGAAAACTCGTGGCCAAGCTGTCGGGCTGCAACAGTAAATAGAAACGTGATTGGTCTTGTGTAGAAATCTAATTTTATTCGGCGTTAACCAGCCAATGCTGCTATGCGGTCTATTGGTTTCACAGCCATTATGTTGCTCTTTGCTATTGACCCTCTCTGTAAACCTTCCTGCTCTTTTATTTTTTGAGAAAACAAAGTCAAGTCCTCCTTTAGGCAATAGGAAACTTCAATGTAATTTCAGCTCCTCTTGTATTGATCAAGATGCTATTGAACACAAGGCGATACCATTTTCTAACTAAATTCAAGATAAATGTTACCCTTTTCAACCAATACGGACATAATCTCTTTCTCCAAAGTGCTTCATTTAGTAGTACTTGTGGCTTTTTCAGGAAATTAGATAAGATGCCGGGATAATTTGTACTTGTTGGATATGCAAATCTCTAACCAATTATTTTTCCATCAACAGGGACAAAAAGGTCATGGCGGTCCTTCTGGTCTTCCAGCTGAGCCTGTGAGTACTTCAATACTCCGTAAACATGGCTACAGTGTAATTTATATCATACAATTTCTCTGTCTCCTCACCAGTGTACCATCAAGTTGTAATGTTGCTCTTTGGCTAAGTCGGTAATAACATATCATTTAATCCAATTTTACAAAATGACTATGGTAGCAGATAACATCTTGAGTGGTTACAGCAAACCCCAAGGTGAGATACATAGTTGATTAGCATTGTCTTAGGAGAGTGTTAATGTTATAACGAGGGATGGAAACAACCATGAGGCAATCGCAGTACATTTTCAAGCCTCTGAAAACAACAAAAATGTGATTTCTCTGCCTCCTTCGACACAATCCCTCCTCCGTCTCTTTGAAGTGTTATCATGCTGACTAAATCCACTGCATGCTGTTTGTCTGTCTGCTGGCTGCACTGTTAGCTGTGTGTCAATGAATGTTTACTTATCTGAAAGTAGAGCCAAGAGGCCCCAGAAACATTTCCCATGAGACTCCAGCATGTCTCTCCATTTATAGTTACAAGGGAAAGTATTAACACCGACATGTTTGTGGTATTAACAAAGAGATATGGGGTGGCGGGGACATTAGACATTAGACATTAGTTGTTTGGGAATCTTGTCTGGAATAGAGAAGGAGCCATTTTTGGCCGAGGTACAAGTGGGCTAAATAGTTTGGACACCCCGAGGTCATTCCTCTCCCTACTCTCCCTCTTTCCTGAGTCCAGATCCTGCGTACTATCTTTGAGAAGAATGTGCTGTGTCACAAAAAAAGAAAGAACAACTTTTCCTCTTCCAATCAGTTCTTTCTCTCTCGAGACAATATGCTATTTTTTGTGGAAAATCAAATTCCACATGGTTAGAGCCAGTTTATTTTGATGCGTTTTCTTCATACATTTTTTGAAATAAAAAAAGTAATTATTCTTAAAGCTACATTTAACTGGTGTCAATGTAAAATATGAAATATATAGTGCCTTTACCATTTCCAGAACACATACAATAAGAGTTTCCATGGCATATACACCACACCACCTTCTGCTTACAATCCAAAAATGCAAAAAATGACTCCTGTACAACTAAACATCTGTCAGTATTGAATTTCGATCTACGGCTCCCTATAAAGTCAACTATAAAGTGTCTGTTATATACAAAGTGAATGTGTAAACGAGGGAGTGATTTTGGACACAGCTCGTATTCACGGCTGTTGGCTTTCTTCCTCTCTACCTTTAACTTGTAACATTTCTACGTTTCTTTGCTCGCTACTGCCACCAACTGTCGAACAGCGGAACAGTGTGGTTTACATCCACAAAACATTTTCATTATCACCTTCTGCAGTCAGCAGGTTTGTGTATCAGCTATGTGGCTTTTTCAACACATAAGATGGGAACCAAACATATTTCTGCTTATCAAAAAAATAAATATGGTATTCATAAAACAAATTCATAAGCGCCCATTTTTATGTCGAATGATTAGACGTAAATGGTAAGCAGACTTTTAATAAACCAGATAATGTGTGGTTATTTGCCAGAGTCCTGTATCCTCGCTGGGCTTGTTAAGCAGAAATGACCTTGCTGTTTTACAATATTTTTTTTATTGCAGCAGTTTTTGCTACAGCTATTATGATTCTCTGTGGCATTCTACAACATTTTTCACACCATTTCTAATAATACATTACTATTTTAATCTCGTATAACACATTAATTATCTGGTTTTTGGCAGACACATAACTGTCGCCAGTGTATAATGAATGTGGCGAGCCTCAGCATGCCTTCACTAACTAATCCTGTTTTACCCTTCCCATACATGTAGAATTAAACATTCCTCTCGGGGGGGATGCATGTGGTTCGGTCTCACCACAAGGAAGGAATGACTCATGTGTTATTCTCTGCGTTGATGAGGATGAACATATTAAGGCAAAACTGCTTCACAGCATGAGACTCGACCGCATTATAATAGCTCATACTGTCGATATAATTGGTGCTAAAAGTGCTAATGTCTACTCTTTCCTTAGGCAACACGGAGGCGACCAAACAAAAGGTCTCTAATGTAAAGCTGACGGATTTAATTCTTCTTTCGGACAATTGACTACTGTTTACTACATCTTAATATTTCTTAAAGTTATACTTTTTGATTCCTATTATTGCAATCAGTGGGGCTCCAACAGACTCAAACATTTTTTTCCTATAGATGACCTTTTCCCTTCCTGCATCCTGCAATGCTTTCTCCCTTCCTTTTCCCTCTCTTAGTCTCCTTCCCTCCTCCGGTGCTGATTTCTCTCCTGTCGCTCTCTCCACAGGGTGAACGGGGAGATGATGGAAGCCCCGGGGCCAAAGGCTATCCTGGCAGGCAGGTGCAGTAAATCTAGTGTTGTGGTGCTGGTTGAGCAGGGCCACACACACACACACACACACACACACACACACACACACACACACACGGAGACACACACGGAGACACACACGGAGACACACACGGAGACACAGGGGCACGCATACAATATTTTTTTTTAAAGGATGCTAGGAAATCATATTTGTGGTGAATTCAGGGTTTATCAGTTGGTCTTTTTAATAAATCAAATTCCGCTTGTAGGTTTTTCTTTACCGTCAGAATGATAAATAAAATGGGATTATTGGGGGAATCACCAAATCCTTGTATGTATTCCGTAGCTAGAAAAATAATCAAATTTAAAGATATTGAATGCCGGCAGGAAATCTCAGCAATCGGCCTTTCTGTCTCAGTCTCATAAAAATCTAATTTTCGAAATCCAAATAAAGAGTTGGCTGCGCCTTACTAAAAGAAAAAAAAGCCCCCTGAGCTGTGGAGAAGTACCTGTGGTGTAATTTCAGAAACGCATGCCCCCGGTCCAGCGAAGAAATACAATGTAAAAGGTTTCCATAGTAAGCGCTACTCTGAAGAAAGTAAAGGTAATAAAAGTGTAACTAATGCCACAGCTCCCGGGGACAACTTGCTTCCTGTGTCCGTCTTAAATGTGAGATTCATTCTTTGGACCACTTCTAGGAGTAGTGTTTGAGTCAAAGCTAGATTGTCATTGACTTTCCTCTGCATTTAAAATGGGTTTCCTCTCAGCTTTAGACAAATGTAAACTCTGAAAACAGCCAGACAACATCTTGCTCACTTGTCCACTGAATGTTTATCTTAGCGTCGACTTCAGGCACGGGTGTTTGCCTCTGTGCTTTAGCACACTTACTGTGATCCCTATAGGCACTTAGTTGTGTGTGATGGATTAGGTTTGAGCACCCCCTACCATCTGTGGGCTGTGAATCACTGGTGCTGTAAGTTTATGTCAAGGCGGTGTACTCTGCTGTGGGGAGTTCTCCTGAGCTGAGAGTTGATCTCAGAAGTTGCAGAGACAGATTTTCTGCACTGCTGGATTTGCTGGCAGAGTATCTGAAAAATTAATGTGAATGCTGCTTTTAAGTATAGACACAGAAAATGCCAGCCAAGAGGCTAATTAGAAATGTGACAATACAAAAGTCTGGGTAAAGTCGCTCAGCATCCAGGAGCGAAAATGAATTTGTTATCTTTTATATTTTAACTTTTAAATGTTTTGTTGTTACTCAAATGAAGTTCTGCCACCGTTTGTAACCACAGACATATGTTTTGTCATGTATTACATTCAGGGTTTACCCGGGCCTGTAGGAACAATGGGGCCAAAAGGAGTCAGGGTAAGTAGATGTTGGAAATATTACATATTTGGCATCAATCTGTGTTATTAAACTCTTTAAAGAAGTACTGTATATTTCAGATTGTAAGGCTCAAAGTGTTAAAAGCACTGACTTTCTCTGTTTAGTTATATTTCATGTTCTTGTCTTGCATCCTCACTCAGCTGCCACTGAAAGCCACAGAGAAAAGAGGCACGACTCTCCTCTCTGTATTAAAGCTTCGGAACTTTCACTCCCTTAAACGAACTGTGAAATGCCTGCTAAGTGAATTTCCTAACTAATGTGGGTACATAAAATGGCCAGTGTCGTAAACGCCACTCTTCTGCCCTTGTTAACTCCATGATGATAACGACAGATGGTTTTGTTAGTAAAGTACTGTAAGAGCACTTAACTCTAGCTTTTTGAAAATCCTTTCCATGCTTTCTGTCCTTGTTAGCATTGGCCAAATATCATAAAAACTATATTGCTCACCCGCGGAACATAACTGTAATGCATTCAGACGTTAGCGTCTCGTTAAAATGTCATGGCTGTAATTTGTGCTTGTGCCCTTTTCGCCACTTTTCTCCAGTTTTTCCTCCTAGCAGGTTTGGCAGAGAGTTCTTCAGAGATCCCTGATGTGAGGGTATGTGCCCTTGGACTACATCGTGGAACCCAGCACCATGCAGTCCATGGGCATATACACTTTCCTCAAGGCTTGGCTCTACAACAACACTCCACCGTAGCAGATAGACGTCAGTGCTGTAACAAATGAATACTGCACAGCTGACATCTTTGAAGAGAGTTTTGAATACGTTAGCGTTGTTGTCATCTACCAATTCTTAATCACGTCCATCATCTCTGCTCAGTCTCATTGTCAACCTTTTTTCTGCTTTTCCATCTATCTTTGCCACATCTGTACGCCCTCTCCATCTTTCATTCATCTCTCTAGGGTCACATTGGCATCACTGGACTCTATGGCTTTCCTGGTTCTGATGGCGAGAGAGTGAGTATTAGTGGCTGTGAGAGTAAATGACCACTGGGCTGCATTATGACTGTCCATGGGAGAAATGATCAAATAGTTTTCATTCTGGAAGTATTGCAGGCACAGTTAATCAAATTATAATGTGTATGACGAGAGTGGCAGGCTCCCTTATACTGTATTGGATTACATATACCCCCTCCCACCCCACCCCTACTGTCCAGGTCAACATGCAGGAGTCGGGCACTTAAACCAAGCAAAGACAAACATTCCCATGAACCTCCAGGACAGTCTTTAGCATTGCTTGTCAAGGAGTGCATTTGTTCTTTGATTAAATCATACATCAAACTGTGGAATAGATTTCAATGAAATGTGTTAAAAAACGCATAGCATGGACCTCAGGGGATCAATTGCTTTGGTGAAAGCAATAATAACAGGTCACATTTCTACTATGACATGACAGTCCTTTAACTAATGAGGACATTCTGTCAGTCTCAGCTGCCCTTTAAGTTTAATACCGACATGGCATGGTACCAATCTAACATGGCAAACAAGTCATAGCGTAAATTCATTTGAGGCTTTGGCTGAATGTACAGGTCAATCTAATGAAGGTTGACCTTAAACCTGACAAGCTGAGCCTGAACTGTCCTAAAATGACCGTTCTGTGGAGGATGAACTTTTCTGATCTAGTTGAGAAACTCTCAAATCAAAGTCCATTTAACAGCAGATGCTTAGATTGTATGTGACGTATCATTGGAAACTGCTGTTGCAAAGGGTAAACAGGCCACAAATGATGAAGGGATGCAGTGTTTCCCACAGAATTTGATTCTATTTGTGGGGGGCACCGCACCGCAACCCCCCCCCCCCCACCAGCCCACCTCACTATCCTAGACCACCAAAAAAAATAAAGAATAATAATATTTTTTAATTTTATTTATGAGATCCATTTGTGGCGACCCGCCACAAATAAATAAATGTATGGGAAACACTTGGATGGAAACATATTTCTATGTTTTGATTGTTTTATCTTACATATGGAGCATCATAGCCTCAAAGGGCTGATAGTGTCTGAGGAAAATATATTCATATATGTTTTTACATTTTGCACTTCTATTGCTTATGTAGCTCCTTCTCTTTTCTGTTTCCAGGGAATTCCTGGCGTTCATGGGAAGAAGGGCAAGATGGGTAGGCCGGTAAAGTTTTCTCTCAACATACTTCTCAGAGAACATTTTTAATGCAGCCTCATGAAAGTGGGGGTGTTTTGTCTTGATCTATGGACTCTTACTTCACTGAATAGCTACTGTAAGGTGTATTCAATGAGCATCTCTCTGACAAAGACTATAGTTCAGTGTGAAGCCCCTTCTGGCCCTCGCTGTGAATCTGAGAGGAAACGTTGTACTTCCATTTTGGCAAAGTGATGCCCGAGATTAATATAGGGATTGATAAAAGAAAAATAAATATGCACTTTTAATAATTCAACAGAATGTATTGGAAACATAAATGATCACGTGTCAGCAGATTTAAGATCATGGCCTCATATTAAAGTCAGTGACCCCTTATCTATAAATCTTGTAGGGCACATTTTCTCTTGCTGAAGTTTATTAGGTAACATTGAATGTTATGGAGTGTGCTCATTACTATGCTTGTTTTGCATGAGGCTGGTATAATAATGCGATGTGTCAGTTGTGGGTTTGGCCCTTCCCACAGATCAGGGAAGTATATCTTCAATGGCGCCTGGAAGGACATTTCCCATCCTTCCAGGCTGACATGGAAAATACTTCATAACCACTCGTGTAAATCTGCTTTTCTCCCAGCCCGAGTCTGGTTGCACATGTTCTCTGATATTATTATGCAGCAGCGGTCAGTGACATAGACTGGTTCCACAAAATACAATCACAATAGCAAAGTTCAGTGGAAAACAGTTATCTTCCTCTGTGGTGAAAAGTGGCCATGATTCAGACAAGAAGTTCCTTTTTCTGTCCTGAGTCAGCAGTAATGCCGCTTAACAAAATCTGGAATAGCAAATTCTGCACTGTATGTATTTGATTGTGTTTTAACAGCTCTCTCGTTCCTCTGTTGACATTATGAATGGCAAGTAGGAACGTCTTCCAGTTAAAAAAACAAAAGATAAAACAAAAAATGATCAATGCTATTGTTTATACATAGCCCAGTGGCATAATTTCCATCCGACTGATCACATAATGAAGTGTCTCGCTTAAAGTTGCCGTCAGTTAGAGAACTAAGGCATGTGTTTCTGATCAAACCAAGTCAGCATTGAGATTTTCCACATTTCCTGAGGCCTCATGTTGCACCCATTACTGCTCATTACTTTGTCCACATTTGCCTAATGTTCTAAGTCAGCAGTCTGCCACACAAACAATCCCATCGTTGCCATCTCCTGAGGTTCTTTTACTCGATACTTCTCCTCCTCTGTCTGCAGACAGACGACAAGATATCTCTCTGCTATCTGCCATTTCTCATTTGTCCAACCACGGCTTTCCTTCTGTAGGCGAGTGCTGAGCCGTGATGTGAGTTGGTTGCATGTTGACCTTGGCCTAGCGACAAGCACACGTCGAGCATGTGGCCTCGCGGCTGCATCGAGCCTCTTGTTCTGCCTCTATAATGGAATTACAAGCGCAAAGCAAAAAAAAGGACCCAGTCATCAGTTTCTGGGCCAAGCAGCTTTGTACGCCATTTAGGCGAGTCCTGGGGGTTTTGTGCGCGTGCTGCCAGCGCGTGCACAAACAGAAGCTTGGTCGCTCAGAAACACTCAGCCGTGGAATTTCCTGCCGGTCTCCCAGGAATGAAGAGCTGGAAGTGCGTTTTAGAGGAGTTGCTTGGCTTTGCTCTGAAAACTTCTGTTTTGGGAAAAGTGTTGTTGCTCCTCTGTGCATGCTGCAATAACATTACTGACAAATCCGGGGATATCTTACAAATTCAAGTGTTTTGATAGCATGAACATGATGAAGCCACTCAGTTACCCCTCTGGTTTCATGGTCCTGCTGTTTGTTTGTGTGCTCAGGGGTTTCCTGGTGACTTTGGAGAGAGGGGACCTCCTGGCCTTGATGGGAACCCAGTAAGTTGAATTATGTACATGAATGCACTCATTTATTATACCCTTTTGCCACAGTGCAAATCTTCACATGTGGTTCAAAAAGACCTGACTGAGATTTCACCATATTTTAGACATGGCACATTTTATTTAAAAATGGCAGTACATGTAGAAACTAAATATAATGAAAAGAAATGGAAAGTACACTCATTAAGGTACAAAAAGTGGAAACATTACATGTTACTTGTTAGACGCTTTTATTCAAAGCTACTTACAAACTCAATACTGTGGGCAATCCCCACAGGAGCAATTTGGGGTGAAGTGTCTTGCCCAGTGACACAACAACATGCTGACTGCAGTGGGGTTTGAACCTGTGCTCCCCTGATCCCAACACCAACGCACTATTCCACTGCGCCACACGCCTCCACAGTACAAATAAATAACTCGGTCCTCACCTACTGGAGAACTGTTTTACAGAAAGAACCTCATATTCTTGCTCCTGACTGTCCCCCAAGTCTCAGTCATTCAGTAACTCTCCCATCATAATCCATACAGATATCTTTCAGGGCAGCTTCAGCAGTTTCTGTCTTCTTCCTTCAGTCTGACCCTTACTCCTCATGATTGACAGGGTCAGTGTTGGATTTTGATTAGCTGACCTCTGAGGGCCTCCTCTAGGTCTCATTTCCTCTGCCTCCAGAGAGAAGAGTTGGTTTTCCATCAGGCTGAATTCATCTCCTTTCATTCATAGAGGAATAGTAGGAAGGCGACAGGAAAGCCACACTGGGCTGTGTGTCATCCCTCTCTCCTCTGGGTGTGTAGCTGGAGAGGATGTAGTCATGCGGATGCAGGGTAGATCATTTGGAACAAGCCTCTCAGTGTTTTCGAGTGCCAAGGGTTCACTCACTATGCTGAAATGAGTGAGGAAACTATACAAAGGCTATAAGTGGATAAAATAAATGGAAACATACTGTTAACTTCCATGTGTACACCTCTGTATGAGTGTGCTTGTGTGGCCTCTTTTCTTCATCTCTCATTCTTTGCCTTCTGCTTCCTCTCAGGGTGACCTGGGGTCTCCTGGCCCATGTGGAGTCCATGGTCTCACTGTGAGTGTTCGGGGATCCTTCTTTTTGATTTAACAACTTCATGTTTTGTGACACTTTGCTAACTTTTTTTAATGTTGTGTCTCGACGTTAAGCACATAGAGTAGATGTTTCTTGTCTTTTAAGAGCTCCCAAAATTACAAATGAATGCATCTGGACATTTTGCCTTTTTTTGTTGTTTTAGTTTAGTTTTATCACAGTATCTCAGTTTACACATACAATACCTTTACCAATGAATGTAAACATAAACAAAATAAAACTTAATGGAGACGTTTTAAATATTTTATACCAGGATAAACCTTAGTTCATTGGAAATATATTTAAAAAGAATAGAGAAGAGGGGAGGACGAACAGTATCAGGCATCTATATATTCAAGTACATACATTTTTTTATAAGAAAGGTTCAAATGACACATAAGCCATAAATATAAGGAGATTAAAAAAACTTAAATTGTGAAGACGCAGAGAATTCAGCTTTACATAATGTGTGCTTTATGTGTTCATGTGTGCAGGGAGACATGGGCCCAGAGGGCATTATCGGCTTTCCAGGGCCACCAGGACTGAAGGTAAATGATGTGGTGTTGTAGTTATGTCTCTGTCAGGTTTTGGTATGTATCCAATGTAAAGTAAGTGGGATTTGATTGATTAACCAGAAATGTCTCCCAGTTGCGGTTGAGCTCTCTTTGATGATCAGGAGTGACAAGTGGTTGATGATTAAATTATTCCAGAGCCTGAGTATGTAATTCATGTTGAACGGGAATACGCCCAGCCTGCTCATTCATCATATTGAATCTTTAATCTTGTTTTTTCCCCGAGGGAGTACCTGGAAACCCAGGGGAACCAGGACTGAAAGGTGATAAGGTGATCTGCACACGTCTTTCTCAATACTCACCTGCTATGTACAAGAATGCTAAAGGCGACAAATCACTTAAATGTATTTCAAACTCCTCAGAAAGCTAACACCATAAGCCACGGCTTGTAACGCAGCATTTCTGTGGTGCGTGATGATCGAATAACTTTTGAATAACATTCATGTTTTTATTTCATGTTCTTTTGTGTTTTTTTCAGGGGGATGTTGGCTTACCGGGGGAGCAAGGGGAGTACGGATTCCAAGGGGACAAGGTAAGTGTGTGTTTGTATGCGCTCAGGTGGTATGGGGGCCATTTTGGAAAACATTTGATTGATGGTTTAATGGTTTCTCCTATCTGCATGTCAAATTGTCCTTTGACTCCAGATGGCTTCATATGATTAGATATGTTTTCCAACCTCAATGTCTTTAGGCAGCATGTTCATGTGTGTGTTTTATTGATTTTTGATGTTCTTGTTTACATTGAGCTCCCTTTTCCCCAGGGTATTCGTGGCTTGCCCGGTTTGCCAGGTCCTTGTGGGAAACCTGGTCTGCAGGTATTTTTCCATCCCACATTAAAAATAACCCAAAAGTTGAAAAACTTGTTTCTGAAATCCAAAACCTCCATAAACATCTCATTAATACATTACAACATGACATAGCTGACTCTACATAAAGGTAACACCTTAGTTCCTTAGTTCTAAGTAATTTATTTTCATTCTCAACTGAAAATGAAACCAATTTGGTTGCTTGTATGTTTTCAATCAGTCTTTAATACATGAACATAAAGTACTGTCTATCTAATGGAGCTCAAAGTAGACACAGCTTCTCTAAAATGTTTTTGTGAAGTCTATTTACTTGTTTTCCCTTTGCTGCTTCAGATAGTAATTGTGTTGTGAAAGCATAGTGGTGTGCTCAAAGGGCAAAGTATTCTTAGGATTCCCCCAAGAAGAAATACTGGTGCTATTGAAATATATTTTTTGAGAACTTCAAATGTATACACAGCAAACTTCAGGCACTCATGTATGAGGGGAACTTTAATCTGAGAGATGTATGCAAATCTAGCTGTGGCATAAACAATTATGCAAATAGCAAAGCTCTGGCAAATTCTCAGTGCATATGCTGCCTTAGTGTTGAAAGTAATCCACCAATGTTGGCACTTTGTCCTTAAATGCAAAAATACATTTCGAATGCTCTCTAATCTGATTTCAGGAAATTAGATTTCCATAACATGCATATGCAATAAATGACCTAGAAATTCACAAACAAGATGCATTTTTACAGATGCTGTAAGGCAAATGTCTTGTCATTTTCAAGGTTGGCAAATCATTTTAGTTTTCTGATCTGTGTGATAACAGTAAGATCATTTGTTGAAGGTGAGGCTTATTTGAAACCAGTGTTCTAGCACCTAAAATGTTTTGGCCTTCAAAGCTAATGCACTCGCAGATTCTTTGTTTGTATCTTCATGGTTGATGACACTTATTGTAAGTAGCTTCAGACAAAAGCGCTACCAAATAAAAATGAAATGTAATGGACTTTTAGGGCAAGCCTGGTGAAAAGGGCCCGGATGGTTTACCTGGCCCTCTTGGCCCAGAGGTAGGATATATACTATTACATTTTGATGAATTATATATATGTTATTCCTTGCTGATGCACGGTTGAGTGCCACTGTGTTCATTTCCTGTCATTTTCATAGGGTTTCCCAGGTGACATTGGCCCACCAGGAAAAAACAGCCCTGAAGGATCCAAGGTCAGAATGACATTAGGTCTTTACGTATTAACTGTCAGTGAGTTGAAATGAAGTGAAAGTTCACGCTGTGTTTAATCCCCAGGGAAAACAAGGGACACAAGGTTTGCCAGGTCCAAGAGGAACACCTGGACTTCAGGTGGGATTGACTTATTTTGAAAATGAATAAAAGATCACTTCATTCCCTGACCTTAAGTGACAATTCTTTTTTTTTCAGGGCGATGAGGGAAGAGTTGGGCCCACTGGACCCTCTGGACTCGAGGTGAGTGCTGATTGGATAAGCCCTGCATCTCAAGACCCGTTGGAAGATACAAAAACACATTTTATTGTGTTTTCATTTAGGATCCAAACTCAACAGCACAACACTTACTATGCACACATGCACCACGTGCCTCTGCCTAAATGTCGCTTTGGAACAATAACTCTGACCTGTAATGGTCGGTTAGTCTTTTGGCAGACCGACGTCTCTATTGTTCTGAAGCTGTTTTGAAAGACTTCCTATTGGACACCAGATTGGTCAGCAAATTACTATTCTCTCTTCTAACACCAAACAAACTAAATTACAAACAATAACAAACAGATCCATCTGTCTTCTAAATGTTCTTTCAAAATACAATTGTATAATGTTATTTATTTATTTATTTTTTTCAATATTTTATATTATTAGCGTCTCGACATATTGGATAAAGATTCCGTTCAAGACAAACTTAAATTTTTAGAAGAGACAAATAGGATGGCTTTCCAATGCTCTGCAGTATGACCACCTCGGTCTGAAAAAACTGTTTTTGTTTGGAGTCACCCCAGGCTAAAGAGCTTTCCAATCAAACTATATATTTTTGTAACATTTGATTCCAGTCTGTCTTCCTCCAAAAGTGAAACCCACAAGTGATTACTGCAAACAAAACCAAATGACCCAATGACTTCTATGGGTAATAGGAAGCCTTTGATGCTGCTAACGGCGCTCTGTTTTATGGATCATTAAGTTTCTTAAAAGGGATGTTTTTGTTTCGGCATCAATTGTTGGTTTGTTTAGTGCCGTGGCCTCTGGAGGGACAGAAGACTCACACACTGCACCTTTTTAAAAGAGATATAGAGAGTTTGTTGTTTATCGTGTGGAGCCGCAGCGCACTTCTTTGTGTCATTTTCGCTTTCTGTTCAGGGCAGGCCGGGGAAGCAGGGATTCCCAGGACTGACAGGCCCAGATGGACTCAAGGTCAGACCTAACATTCACACATCCACCGCCGTCACAGTCATCCTTAACAGAACATTCTCTCCACGGTTTTCTTTTGTGATAATGTTTCATCAGAATATGTGTAAATTAGATGTTAATTATTCGTTACCACAGGGGAACGAGTCTCCGAGCACATTTAAACTGATTTGAACTAAAAAAGAAAGGCTTGAATACATTTGTGATATGCTAATTGGCTGCTTTGCTATAGGGCGAGACCGGGATAACTGGCGAGGTTGGAAAGCTTGGCGAGAGGGTAAAGGCTTTTCTCTCCTCTTTCTGCTGATTTCTGTTTGATGCTCACTGTGTGTCTGTTTAGTTGGAGTCCTAAAGCTGTGGACTATTATGAGAACTTCACTAGAGCTCCGAATAACAGAGAGTTCAAATCAAATTTGCTTTTGTCTTTAGGGATTGCCTGGTTTTGTCGGGCCTGTTGGAGAGACTGGCATCACAGGAGAAAAGGTGAACATGCTCGCAATTTGTCACACTTTAGTATCAGAAAGTGTTGTCAATCAACCATCTGTTAGATTTCTCTCTGTTGATGTAGCATGTTACTAGTTCAGAAACTAACGACTAAACATCAAAGTGTTGCTGTTAGCGGCTTCTCAATTGTGCAGATGTGCTCCTTTTTTACATATTGGTCCATTTAATAACATACATTTATGCCTGTTGGTTAGATAAAACCAAAACAAACCTCGAGGCTCTGATAAATTGTGTTTTGACTGAACATTTAAACATTGCATCTATCAATTCTAAATGAATGTTTTTCTAATTGTTTTTTTTTCTTTTCAGGGTGACCGAGGGAAAACAGGAGCTCCCGGGCCTCCAGGTGAAACGGGGCCGATGGTAAGGAGTAAGTCTGGATCCCATCTCGTACCAGGAGGCATTCAATTCTACATATGTGTATATATATATATGCTATATTCTATATAAGCTGTGACATGTTTATACAAACTCAGTATGCAGTATTAATTCAACTGTACGGTATTTATTTTTACATTCTGTTTATTTGATTCTATCTTATATGTACATATTTTTTATTATTATATTTATTTCCTACTTTGTCTTTTTTTAAATTTATTTTAAGTGTTTTGTCTGTTACATTGTTGGAGAAGCCTACAACTAACAACCACGCTGTAGCTTTATAGGACATGTTAATATATGAAAAATAAGGTTATTTAACAAAGCTGTCATACAGGCAGATAGCATAAGGTCATTTATTTGATCAAATCATGTAGATATCATTTGAGTAATGTTGTGTTCCCCAGGGTCACACCGGCATACCTGGAGAGGCGGGGCCATCTGGACTGCAAGGGATCCCAGTAAGTTGACTTAAGTTAATTGTCACAACTATATATTTACTGAATATAAACCATGGACTAAATTGGCCTGCTGGAGGTCTACATACACTGTAGCACTTCTATTGCAGCTTACATCGTTGTCATGTTGTACTGACACACCCTAAAGTTCATATCTAACTCACTGCAACAAAGTAAAACATTGAAGTTCATTAAGAATAAGACTTTTAACTAGTGTTATTAACATATCCATTATTGAATCAATATATAAGTCCAACCTCTATGAAGGCAGTTTTAAAAAAGCAGCCTTCGATAGTAGAGTTTATATTAAAAGACTAAACTTCTGGATACAGGTTCAACTTACTACCTGCAATAATATTAAAAATGACACAGAGGCAACGGTCCCTCGTATTAAGAGTCAAATGTTAACAATATTTTGTTACACTTTAAGGGGCCTTCTGGTTCACCAGGATCCATCGGCATCAGAGGACCCAAAGGCAGAAGAGTAAGTAACTGAAATCTGTGATTATATGAGCTGACGTGAAACTACTGTGTGTCACAAATGAATATAAAAAACATTACAATCCACGCCCAATCTAGCAGCTTCAGTTCAACACTCCCGACAACATTTAAATATGTGAAATGCTTTTGGATGGATCTACATTTTGACATTCATGGTTCCTCTTTTGTGTCTGTTGCTAAAAAAATCTAATTTGAGCTTACAGGCTTAACTAAGTCCTTGAACATGGTAAACGTTATGCCTGCTAAACTTAATCATGATAGCAATATCATTGTGAGCATGTTGCCTGGCTGTACACTGTTTTCCGTTTCTTTTTTATATTTTATACCAAAAAAAATGTTGCTCTATCAGAAATCTTTTTTTTTTCATTCTCATCAGCAGCAACAATACTTTATTTCACCTAATACTGAACTAGAGATAAGATTTATTTAGGCTTTAGGAAACAAAGTTATATGATTGTGTCTATACTTATATTAACATATAAGTTACTTACATGCATTTTAAAATGCTTCCTACAAATCACCCTGGTGTTTCTGTACATGTGAATGAGTGCTGCGTCTGCCATGAGCTCAGGATGACTCCAGTGATTGCTGGCTTTTCCATAATTGGGTTTCTACTTTGGAAAAATAGCCCATGGTTGTACAGCAGGATCATTGGACTGAATGAATAATTGATCTAACATGAATAAGTGGTATAATTAAGGCATTTCGTTCTTATTGGTTTTTACACGGCTCCCTTGATATCACAAGCAGTCACAAATGTAATATTTAATGACTTTAATTGCTGAAAAGGACATCAATGCTTTGGAAAATGAAATTAAAATCTGCTTGATAAACTCCAGTCTCCTTATTACACTGTCTGAACTCATTCCCAGTCACATGAATGGGGAAAAACCAGTAACAACCTTTTCCTGCAGCCACATTTTTGTAATTTAAAAAAAGGATTAGGCTATACTTTGTGAGACACATTTTTAAGTACGGACAGCTTTTTGGAGGATGTATCCAATCATGTTACTTCTTCTTTCTCTAATATCTTCTTATAGTTATATATTTTCAGCTTGACAAGGTTAAGTCATACGTCCGTCATACTTCAGCATCATGTTACCCTGTCAATTCAATTTTAAAATCTCATGTTGTCATTCAAACTGAATCTTTTGAATTTAAGCTCATTTTCAATGTTCTCATGCAAAAAAAAGTCCTTAAATTGCTGCAGTAAAGGGTAACGTTGTGAATTTCCGGCTAATGTGCCTGTTGAGTGTTCTGAAAAACTGGAGTCCGAGGGAGGGAAGTTGAAGTTATCAATCTCAATTTAATTTTGAATTTGATTGAATGCATCAGTGAAGATGCAATTTAACATAATTCCACTACAAAGTACAAAACTACTAAAAATGTGTTCAGCTCTGGTTTGCTTTTAAACAGCATTTAACTCTTTCATATCGGAAATGATTAGATTTGTGTTGTTTGCGTTGCAGATTTGACATCCTTTTTATCGAGAAAAAGGTTCCATATTTTAATATTTGATCCGGCTAGTGACTCTGTTACAGCCTTATCATGGGATATATCTAAAAGGAGGCTCTGGAGTAAGACTGTAAATACATTTGAAAACTAATCTGAGAAAAAAAAGCAGATTGTCAATCCAGCAGACAGGCTTTTTATTTGTCCTTTTCAGTCTCTCATATAAAGATGTGAGATATTTGATTGAAGATGATGCTAAAAATGAGAGAAAATCATAGAAAGCATGAACAAGTTATTTCTCAGTGGGTATGTAATGGATGATATCTATATAACAACAAAAGCCAGTGAAAACAGGCAGAAGAGGTCCGCTTTATGTATCAAATTATTCGATTTACTTTTTGGATGATCAAAAAGCGTATTCAATTTAATTCATATTTTTCACATCATGTTTATAACTGTCATTGGATGTACGCAGCGACTATCAGAAAAACTAATGTTTCCCTCTTAACCAAACTCTTACTAATTTGTAGGCTAATACAAAGCAGCAATGGTCATTTCAAGGCCTTGTTTTTGGAAGGAGCGGTATTCTTCTCTGACTAAATCTCTTTTATATACGATGCCTACATAATAAAGCTTTATTTATATAGCAAAGTGCTTCACAGAATGACACATCACAAGTTAAAAACAAACAACAAGAAATTCCCCTCAGATTATTTACAACATGACATCGGAACCAGCAAAATACCCTTTAATGTTTTCTGACAGGGAATAGTTTGGTTCAATTTCAGAGGCTAGGATGAATCAGCTGCAGGACCTTTTCCAAAGGCCTCTTTACAATCACCCTACTGTGCCACAGTGTGTCATTGTGGAAAGCTGGGGGCAAAGTGTACACTGTGGATTGGACTAATTTCCAGATGCCAAGCTTTTGCAAAACAGCCACAATCTTTGATGGTGTCACTCACTCCGATGTGGGCTAACCCACAGTACACAATGAAACTGAGAGAACTGCCTCCCAGGATCCACTAAATAGACAAAGATGGGGATGAAGTTCCCTGATTCATTCACCCAATATGTTAAACAATGTGTGCAGCTGTTAAAGGCCACATTGTCCCAAGCTTTTCATCAGTGACAACTTTCATTTCTCTCTACAGGGTCTGCGGGGTCCTGATGGCCCAGTGGGGGAGAATGGGTCTGCTGGAGTGAAGGTGAGCACATGATCAGATGAAAACATTTTCAGAGATTCAGATTTAGTTGCAGTTTGTGGCTCACTGATATAGTTCAACTTTTAATGCCAAACTGCTTGAGAGAAATGTTTAGCCTTGTACTTCCTAATTGCTCACATCAAATATATCCCGCAGAAAGCTAGGATAAACAAACTGGCTCAAGTTTCTGAAAAGTAGGAACAATGAAGCAGCTTTGTTGAGCAGGCCTTTGTTATTTACTATTTTTAACTTCTAAAGAATCTTTAGAGGACACTCTTTGTTAGCTGCAAAATTAGCAACATAAGCTTAAATCAAAGAGCACTGAAATATTGATGGTGCTGGTTGGTGCTCGGCAGTCGGGAACATTTTGACTCTGGGGAATTTCAGAGAGCTCAGTAAACCGAGTGTAATGTTTTCTCTCTGCAGGGCATCGATGGTCCACCAGGAAGATTGGGCCTCTCTGGGGTGGTGGTAAGAACAATTTGACTTATTTAATTTCCCCTCTGAACTGAAATGACAGTGTTAGCATTACAACACCTTTTTAATGCTGGCTACATGTGGCCTTTTGAAGTCCACAGGGAATTAGTATCTGGGATAAATGATGCTGATGCTCATATACTCGGGAAGAGTACAACTACATCTCATTAAAGCATGCAAAGAGTTAAGCTTGATGTTACATTTATAACATGATCATCTTACTGTTATTTATTGTTGCCAAACTATTTTGTGCATCATCGACTCAGTAGTGGGCTTCTAGAGATAATCAGTGCACAATTAGTCAAGAAAGTATGTTAATTATAATTTCATAATTTTCATCGGTGTGACAATTATTAGAATCATTTGCTGAAGTTAAAGTAGCAACACCACAATATGAACAAGGTCTATGAAGTAAAAAGTACAAATATTATCGGCAAAATATCCTGAAAGTAACACAAATAAAAGTACTAAAAAAAAACAAAAAAAGTATTTATTACATTTAAAGGTGGGGCATGTAAGTTTGAGAAACCGGCTCGAGATACACTTTTTGTTATATTCCACGGAATGCTCTTAACATCCCGATAGCAATGAATATCTTAAATGCTTTGACAATAAATCCATACAAAAATGTCATCTGTGGAAGCCGTAGTACTGTAAAAAGCACGACCAATCATTTGAGCCGGCTAAAATAACTGGATGGCCTACCTGCCTGTCAGCCTTGCAACCTGTGCACAAACTTATCTGGTGCCCTCATTGTTCATGTGCGCTTTCGTGTGTGTTGGAGGAGGGGCTTTGTAAGGAAGTGGCAGATTTTTTCCAGTTGTGTATTTTCAAATTCTAGCGCACTCGAGCTGGTTTCTCCAAAATTACTTACCCCACCTTAAATGTTTATTAGGGTCTGAGACCTAGGTCAGCGAAGACCCTATTGAAATCGGTCGCACAGCGACCGATAAACTGCGAATAACACCCAAAAACAGGGAAAACGACCGGCAAAAGCGCAGAAAAGGTTCGGAAATCATGACGGCTGAGAGGCCGCGCGAGCCCAGTCACGTGACTGCAACTCGCATAATTGATATCGTTACGATCAATTTAGTCGCTCGCTTCGCGAGCGATAACCAAGCAAAACCCACAAAAAACAGGGAAAACGAGGGGCAAAAGTCCATTAAAAGTGGCCTAAATCATGGCAGTAGGTAGCCCATACGATCTCAGATTTCACGTAGAGCTGTTGAGGCATGGACCGGTGATATAAAAGTGAAGATTGGGGGACGGTGGGACCGTGTCCATTGGAGTTACAGCGACACCGTGTTTTATGGCGAAGGATGGATGGTAGCCATGGTAACGCCAAATTAAGTAACATCAGATTTGACCTAGATCTGTTCAGGGCCGCAGTGCTAACTCAATAGCACATTATTGAGATCGGACCGATTATTTGTTATTATTATTATTTGAACATTTTGCGCGCACTTTTGACACCTTTTTTTTTTACACACATATGTGAAAACTCACCAAATTGTGCAAGCGCGTCAGAAGTGTGGCAACTTGAAATATGTAATTGGTTCCGGAACTTTGCGTCAAAAATTGCGTAGGCCACGCCCACTTTAACCCACTTTAACTTTCACGTAAACAAACGAAACTCGCTACGCATATCTAGGGTGCGGAGACGAACCAAAAGCCTCTTGGAGGGGTATAAAATAACGTACAGGAAGTCGGCCATTTTGAATTTGGCGTCCTCCGCACGAAATCTATCTTCTTCTAGGGACTTTATCAGTACGACTCGAAATTCGTCGGGTAGCGTCGGGAGACATGGGCAATTAAAAGTTATCACGGAAAGTGTTTTCTTTCTCACGGCGTAGCCGTGATTTGGCGCCAAGGTTCGCGTTCGCTCGATGCTAGGCGGTCCCTCGCCATGGAACACGATGATGTCATAACGCCAACTGACATGCTCCGGACGCCACCAAACTTCACATGATGGTTAACACTGCGGCCCTGAATAGCTCTCGGTCAAATCTGATGTTACTTAATTTGGCGTTACCATGGCAACGGATCGCTGTAACTCCAATGGACACGGTCCCACCGTCCCCCAATCTTCACTTTTATATCACCGGTCCATGCCTCAACAGTTCTACGTGAAATCTGAGATCTCACAGTATGCCGTTTCCATGACAACGCATCCTTCGCCAAAAAATACGATGTTGTTGTAATTCAATGGAAAATCATCCAAACAGCACCAGACTTCAGACTATCATTAATGGTCCGGCCCTCAACAGCTCTCTGTCAATTATGGGATGTCATCATATGCCGTTGCCATCGCAATGCATCCCTCGCCAAAAAACCTGGTGTTGTCGTAATTCAATGGAAAATCGTCCAAACAGCCCCAGACTTCCGATGATGGCTAATGGTCCGGCCCTCCACAGCTCTATGCCAATTATGGGATGTCATCATATGCCGTTGCCATGGCGACAGATCCATCGCTATGAAATATGGTGTTGTCCTAATTCAATGGAAAATCGTCCAAACGGCACCAGACTTCATATGATGGCTAATGGTCCGGCCCTCAACACCTCAATATGACAATAGTGAGTTTTCCCCAAAAGCTGTTGCCATGGCAACGCACCCCTCGCCGTTAAGTACGATATTGCTATAAGTCCTGTGTAAATGGTCAAAAACTGTTCAAACATTACATGTGTGCTAACCGTCAAGCCCTCGAGACATATATGTGTCAGTTTTCAGATTTCGTCAAATTGAGTTGCTATGGTAACAAAATGTTTGTGTTACTGCTGTAACTCAAAGACATTGTCCGACCGGCCTGAAACTTCCCACGTTTGCCAACGGCCGAGTCCTCGAGACACCTAGACACACACGTCGACGTGCAGACAACATCCTGCGGAGCGTCGAAGACCCGCTCAACGCTGCTTGCAGCTTTAATAATACTTATTATTATAATTCCTAATCATTGATTAAACCATATTATAATGTTTTTGCTGATTGACGTGCTTATTAAATCTACTTTTACATAATGTTGGGTTGCTAGAACAATGCGTTCCCATTATAGCTGACAGACATATCATACTACAGCATCTTCCTCTTAAATGTATTTGGGTAGAAAAATACAAAGTGGCACACAAAGGAAACACTTAAGTATAAATATTTTCAAACTGTTCCTAATAGAGCACTTAAAATGTATGTTCACTACTGATCTTGTACCTTATCATTCATTAAGTAAGATGGTTAACCTTTCATCACTTGGCTAGTATTTTAAACCTTAAGGTTGACAATAGAAAGGTAACTGAGCCCTATTGTTATTCCTCTTTACCTCTTCATTAGTTTGACATGTTTTAACTCACTGTTCTCCTCCTAGAGTCCAACTAATCTTTCCATTTGTGTTGTTTTGCTGCAGGGAAAGCTTGGCGAGCCAGGTGAAGCCGGGCCTAAGGGATTTCCAGTAAGTGATTGGGGCTAACAGAGGTCTTTTTTAGGTCAGTCTTGATTTTTGGGGCAGGACTCTTTTTGGGGGAACAGTGGTGGATGAGCGAGGCCGGAGTGGCAGTCTGTTTATCTAGTGGGTTTTGCTGCATTTCAACAAGTTACGAATACCAATAGTGTTTGTGTTATAAACACCTGTGTTATTTTCAGGGTGTTCAAGGACCCTCGGGTCCTCCGGGGGCCAAAGGAATTGCAGGAGAGCCAGTGAGTTTACTATTTGTTTGCATTCATTTGGCTTCCATATTTGAGAATCAACCCCATTCTTAAAGACCTACTGTCTTGCTATGTTTTTTTTGTGTGTTTTCAAATTCATCTGGTGTAAAAATTATATTACATTTTAAGTAAAAAGTTTCAGAATGTGTGGAGAGGATACCGGCGGTATCTCAACATTATCTATAATAGCCTATGGCTTTCCATCACCTGCTGTGAACTCCTCTTCCTGCACTTTGCATAAAAACTCTGAATTTCCACAATTATACACCTTTTATTAAGTGACTCCTTGAAACCCTGTATCCTGGTCAAAAAGCCCAGAACAAGCTATTCCTCTTCCTCCCATTCGGCCCCAGTCTCAGACACAAAAAGAGAAAGTAGTGAGTCTGAAACACTTTGATTTACACCACCCTCTTCCTGGAGGAGCAGCTTTATTGTAGCCTGAGTGTGTCTCTATAACAGCAGGCCTGTTCCCATCACTTACAGAAGCTTTGGCTCAGTGTTTTCAAGGCCCTCCAGATTAACTTATCTCCACAAGTCCACACTTTCTGCCCGGTTCTTATTTCGTTTCACACTTTTCCTCCTTTACTGTCTCTTTGCAGAGGCATTTATCAGAGATAAGAAAGCAGTCTTAACCTTTTCATTGGTGCCTGTGTTTTGTCACCGCAGGGACCGGCTGGGCCACCAGGAACGATCGGGCCACTTGGGGAGATGGGGCTGAGGGTGAGTTTAATCACACAGCTGGTGTGGTGGCTCCCATTGACTGTTAAGATAACACTGAAAAACTAATGGCTGTTTTGACCAGGGGCCGCCGGGGAAGGCTGGAGAGAGAGGGCTGTCTGGTGAACCCGGAGAGAAGGTGACGATGACAATGTGCCTCTGACATTTGCGTTATTGGTATTTTGGGTTGGTTGATGTACATGGTTATTGCTTCCCACTGCATTGAATTATAAACACAAAACATTTTCTTGTACAGAAATGATCATTAGGATTACTGGCTACAGGTTCATATATACATTTCATAGTCAAATGTGTAAAAGTTCATTAAACAAGGTACTGCATGTAACAAAGAGTTTAAATGATATTATATTATAAACTGCTTTGAGTTGGCTGTGGTGTGCCTACTGTATATGCCTGCACTCTCTAAGAAATCACCGACTTCAGTTTTCCCATTCGCTGAAAAATTGGCAATTTTAAACAGCATATTCTTACATTTCTTTGTGGATATCAAATAAATACATTTTTAGTCCTTGAATATTATTGAGTCTGTACCTTAAAGCAAACGTCATTGAATTGATTTATTTAAAACAAGGGATAGTCTACATTAATCAACATATTAAAAACATGTAAAAGTACTCGAATTAGCCAAAAGGCTAGTTTTCATCGATAGTCCCTTTGCCAGATGGTGATAGACATCCTAAAAGCAATAATAAAAATACCACAACATTGTTATACCATTGTACATATTTACAATAGATGACATCACTGAATACAGATAAGAGCAAGTCATGATAATAAATAAATAAAACATTTACAATACACACTCATACACACACCTACACCCACAGATCAGTGCTGACACTGTTGGTTTTCAATGAGCCACTTTTTAATACTGTGCTTGAATGTGTAGTAGGATGAGGATTCTCTTATTGGCTGTGGTATTGAATTCCATTGATGGGATGCGTGGAATGAAAAGACAGCCTGGCTGAATGCGCTTTTCCTAAATGGGATGGTGCAGTCTCCCCTAGCCGCACCTCTAGTAGCCCTGGTTGAGGTGGACTTTAGGCTGATGAAGCCAGCCAGAGGAGGAGGAGCCAACCGGTGGTAGAATAGAAGTACTTTGAGTTGTTACTTGCATATAAGTAGCAATACTCATTGTACAAATATTATGTGAAAGTGACAAGTGAAAGTCCTGCATACAAAATGTTACTTAAGAAAAAGAACAAAAGCCTTGGCATCAAAATATAACTAAAGTACTAAAAGTGAAAGTACTTGTTAAGCACAATGGCCCTTTTCAGAATCATATATTTTAAATAACTGAATTTAGATTTTGTATTAACCAATGAGCATCACAGCTTGTAAACGGAAGCTCATTTTAATTACTTTACTGCTGCTAGATATCTTGACCTATACATAGGTTTCAGTTTTTATTTATTAGACGATATATTTGTTTTAGAAAATAATCTGATGCTGAAAAGCAATTTATTGAAGGTGTCAGAAAAATGTAGTTGAGTAAAAAGTTCAATATTTGCTTCCAAAATGTACTAGAGTAAAAGTATAAAGTATAATTATGCTCAATGAAGTACTACCAACAGATAGTAAACTTGAGTAAATTCTTTACTCATGTACTTCCTTACATTAAACCCCGTTGAGGAGTACAGTTTGAGATTAGCATTGGGATCTTCTGCATCATTGGTATTTACTTTTCCTTAACATCCAAAAAAGGAAACATTTTTCTTATTTATTTTTAATGTTAACGACTAGTTTGAGTGAGTCATACTTAAAGGATGCTTGCACAGCAGTGGAGTGTGTGTGTGTGTGTGTGTGTGTGTGTGTGTGTGTGTGTGTGTGTGTGTGTGTGTGTGNAGAGTGTGGGTGAGGAGCTACACGGATTGGTCCATTTCGGTATGGTCACGTCACTGTACCCACGAAGAAAATGATAAATCTCCAACAAGGCGTTCTGGGGCAGCCCCCAGAACGCCTTGTTGGAGATTTATCATTTTCTTCGTGGGTACAGTGACGTGACCATACCGAAATGGACCAATCCGTGTAGCTCCTCACCCACACTCTGTCAGCGGCGAAACTGTGACGCGCTGGGGGGGGCTAGTGGAGCCTCGCAGCGGCAAAACTGTGGCGCGCTTACACTGTAGGTGCGCAACGGGTGCTAGTGGAGCCTCGCAGATGGGGGTGCCGCAGCCCCCTCAGCACTCCCGCGTCCATTCGCGATGTTTCGCTGTCTCGCAGACCCCACGCCGCAAGCAGAAAATGAACCCAGCTCACAATGTCCGCTCCTCACAGCAGCGAGCCGCGCAACGTCCCGCCAACACGGCACCCAGACCCCACGCAGCATTCTCATCTGTTTCTCATTACTGGTGTCATTTTCTGGTTGCTAACGCCATTGTAACACATAATCACTGATGTTCCGCTGTAACGTGGTGGACTCATCAGGACACAGTGGGCTCATAGGGAGTGTGGGGGGCAGGAGCTCCAACAAGCCGTTTAGGACAGAGTGAATACACATACTATACAGAGATGCTGTATGATGTGAGTTTGGAAAACTGCACAATATAAATCTATTCTAGTATACCTCAACAATGGAATTATGATCAGTAGAAATGGCCATGACATGGGACCTTTAAAAAGAAAGTGAATATTTCCCAAAATATTAATACAAATGTACTAGTCCTTAGAACATGGTCTTGTCTTCAGTCTAAAAAGTGCATTTTCTTTGAATCATTCAACACATATTTTTCAATAATGGATCCTGACATGTTTGTTTTCATTGGAAACTTTGGACCCTTGATTTGAATTTAATACCACGTTTGAAAATCATTTGGCTGTACAACATGAGTTCATAATGAAGGACCCCCCGGCGGGTCGGGCCGGGTTCAGAGGATGAGGCAGAGTGAGGCTGACATGCCTGAAGCTGTTAATGGAAATCAACCTGGCAGACTGACATCCCATGTTGATCAAAAGAATAATGTTGATCTGGTGAATCATCTCATATTAAAAGAGTACATTAACAAGGTGCCATTGGAACATTTCAGAAATGGTATCCCATCTGTCCCACAGTTACATACAAATAATCTGAGATTGAGGCCTCTGATGTCATGATGATGTGAGAACTGATGCTGTGACCATCAGCAGGAAGCTAGACTGCACAGAAGTATGCAGCAGAGAGATGAAAACACCCATGAGTTAATCTATGACAAATAGCCAAAGCTTGTTCCTGGGTCCAATAAAAAAAATCTGACTGGAAAAAGACATATACGGTACACAATTTGAAAGGCACCTATTTTTTAGGATCACACATCTCTGTTGCATCTCCTGCAGTGTTTGGAGATAGAGTAAAGCCAGATGCTGGTCCACGGGCCACAGTAACTCTATGAGTTGACGCTTTTATTTTCCATTTCTGTCAAAGTCCTTATTAATGATTATTTGTCTATTTATCTACTGACAGACAGCACTGTGCTTTGAGTTGGAAATATCTGACAGGGGTTTGGGGAGTAGACAAATCTCCTGCTGCAGCCATAACAAAGAAAAAAGACAAAAGAATGTGCCTGAGCCTTCCAGCAAGTCCAATACAACAGAGTACAGTAAAGTAAGAGGAAGTAAGTGTGTGCGTGCATGCATCTTCAAGTGTTTCATATGGACTCAAACTAATTGGACAGCTTTCCCAGTTCTCTAAGTCCATTGTGTTTCACACAGATGGCAAAGGAATACATTCTCCATTAGTTCTCCCTCTTTATGAACTACAAACATCTTCAATTAGTGTAACTAACACCAGATCAACCACGCAGCCAACAGGCAAAGTGCAGCAGCGACAGCATCTCCCTCGCTTACAGAATAAGTAACAGACTTCATGACAGGCGGAAAAAATGTTCTTTCCATATATTATTTGTTTCATTACCCAAAAACTTGGTCCCACCTGGCAAGCCTTACAGTGCTTCCTTGGATAAATCACACTCAGCAAATAAAGGTACCCTGAAAGAATGTTATGTTACAAAGCTGAAGAGCAGGAAGGTGCTATTCCAGCGTGCCATGATAGAGTTGGCTGTGTAAAAGGCACACTGGTCCAGGGCTGGTAATACTCAGTGTTTTAGTCGCATAGTTTTAGTATGACACGCAAACACGAGTCTCTTCTTATTTTACAGTGCAGACCTCTGACTGACTCCCAGGCAACCTCCCCATTACATCTCTACACATTTCCCACAGTGAGAAAGGCTTTCTCTGGCAGCGGGCCAAAGACTGAGCACAACACTCAGAGAAAAGGGTCCATAAAGCAGCGGCAGGTCGTGGTTTTACTGGCTGAATCAAGAGAACAAACCTTCAGCTAAGTCTGTGCCACATGGAATTTTGCTGTAATTTGAATACAAAAGTGCACTGTAAGGAGTTTTGGCTCCCAGTGCCGAGTACGATCAAAAAAAATCGAAGGGAGTTATGAACAGCTGCAAGCAATGAGGTGTCTGGTGGCTTTTCAGATTGTCTTGCTTTTATGAGCTGGATACAAGCTACATAATCAAACTTTGCATGGCTTTCAGCAGAGTGTGTTTTAAGGTTAACAAAGACCTGATCAAAGGGGAGCACAATACCACCTGAACTGATCATCAGAAAAGGGAAAAAAGGATCTGTTACAACCGCGTCAACTCAGCCAGGATGCCTGTCCACACCCAGCAAAGATCCTCAATTACCATAAATCAGCAGGAGAGCTATCAGCTTTTTCCCATGACTCCAAGTTGCATGACTCACAAGGCAAGAAGAGGTCTTCCTCCTTCGGCAGGCCTCCCCCTTACTACACTGAACGGAGGATCCTTGAGTGCAACAGATGTTTTTTCAGTTAGCGATGTCCAATTTCATAATAGATTGTTGGAGCTCCTGCCAAGGCATTATTACAGTATTGTGTCCCAAATGACGACAGAAGTTTGTGAACTTGTCTAAGAGGGAAAGTTGCTTACAAATTATTCTCATACTGTGTGACAGTTTTTTTCTAATTAGCATTCCTCTAGCATTAGAAACCTGACCTTACGTTGACCCTTTATTGTTCCGAGAACACATTTCTCCAGAGTATACTTCTGACAGCAAACATTAAACGTTGTAGTGTGATGGTAAACTGCTGAGTCTCATTTAAAAAAGCCCTGTCTGAGGTTCTCTTTCCACAAGCTTTTGTTTTTCCAAACAGATGTTGCAGGTAACTCAGAAGAGTTTCCCTTGCCTTTGTAAATATTCTGTTCTTGGTTCTCATTATTCACAATATGAAAACATTATGTAACCTGCAAAGATATTTACATTTATATAAAGACTACAATAATTCAATTCCTCTTCTAAATCTTGGGGATTCCCGAGCACTAAGTTAGCAGGGTGGGTCTCCCATCTTGAAAAGCTGATAATTAAATCATACATTTAGGTTTCAGTGAAGAGTTTATGTGTCACACAATGATGTAAGTGCTGTTTATGCCTTTCCCCCCTGCTAACAAGATGAATCTGGGGTAATCTGGGGATTTATGAACGTTTTGGCCATGAAATCAACTGCACGGTGTTGGGTGGTGATTGATAGCAGAGATGGCAGAGTTGTGGAATACTTTTTGAGGCCTGCTAAATGGGTATTACTCATACAGGCAGCTAGCAAACCGTACACTAGAGTTGTGGTGTAGATTATAGGAGTGAAACTACAAACATGGTGGGAAACATCCCTTCCAGTCCATTGGCTCTGTTTGGAACACCATTTATTGATACTCGGACTCGACCAAACAATATCAACGCTTCTCAGTAGCACAGTATAGATCTGATAACCATGGTTAAAGGCAAAGTAGTAGGAGGCAAACTTTTCCTATTGAAGATGTGGCAAATATTGTTTGAGGAGATTATTATGAAACAGTTCCTTAAAACAGCATTGGTCTTGTCAAGTTGTATTTGTGGTTAACCAGGCAACGCTACTGATAAGTGTTCTTAATGTTCTATAGCTATTAAGTTTGTCTTTGCTATGTACCCTTATAATAACTTTAAAAATCTCCATGAGCTGTTTAATAGTTTGCATCTTCATAGGATCCTCAATGTCAGAAGACGGGCTACGGCATGGTATATGGTATTTTCATGGGATTTGCTGACTATAAATAAAACTTGAGGTGCAATTACTGTGGTGTGGGGGGGGGGAACAGGGTTTGGGAAAAGGCCAAGGATAAAATGCACAAGGATAAAATGCACAAGGCCACAGAGAAAAGGCTCTGCTGGTAACCATCACTCTCTGTCAGGATAACACAGCTCAGGCAAAGCAGTCAAATAACGGGGACAAACAATCTCGAGCAGGACCAGATTACAATCACAACTTGTCCTACGTTTAAAATAACTGTTCTCCAGATAGGGGATTACATAACATGTGTTTAGCGGAAGAGCGTAAAACCTTAGAGGTGGGGTAGGTAAGTTTGAGAAACCGGCTCGAGATACACTTTTTGTTATATTCCATGGAATGCTCTTAACATCCCAATAGCAATGAATATCTTAAGTGCTTTGACAAAAAATCCATTAAAAAAATGTCATCTGTGGAAAGGGCCCCCCCCCCCCGTAGTACCTTTTAAAAAGCGCACAACCATCATCTGAGCACGGCCCGGCTGACTAAA
>NW_011367634.1:192083-193598 GCF_000735185.1 Notothenia coriiceps | reverse complement strand
TGTAATAAAAGTTGTCAGTAGCCTTAAGCTACACAGTTGTTGAGCTGCACTAAACTACATTTTAGCATTTCAAATACTTAGCCATTCTTTTAAGGTTATTTTGGTACAGTAACTCAAAAGTAGTGTTAGAGCCAGTATTTTGATTTTATAAGAAAGGCCACCTAATTGTGACGTCTGTAGTCAACGCACTATAAAGGACTACAATTCCCACGGCGCCTGTGCTAAAGCCACAGTGATGGGCAACCTGTTGAGAGACGCCGTCGAGGAACAGTTTTCAACCGTAATGTAACGGACTCGTACTCGTACCGTATACGTGCACACGAACCGTACAAGTACCCTTTAAGTTGTGAAGTTATAAGCATTATCACGAAAGAAAGAATTCCTAAGTTGTTTGTTTTATTTGAGTTTTGCCTATTTCTTTTGAATATTGTAAAGGCCTATTTTTCTTTGTTGCATGTGCAAAAGTTTGTTATTTTATTTTGAGCAAACACATCGCAACATCTTCTAAACCATCGGAGGCCAAGCAACACTTCAAACTGTGAGTGATTTAAGGAAAGAAACGAGTTAGAACTGTTTGTTTAAGGCGTCTAGTGGCTTGATGGAAAAACAAGGAAGGAAGCCACGACACATGGCGTTGTACATTAGAGAAATTAAAAGACAAGAAGTAAACAATCCAAAATGTAAACATCTGAAATAGAAATAAAATAGCATTAAAAAACAAATTTACAGTAACAAAATATAAAGCAGGATATTATTAAGTATGTAAGGAATGGGATATTAAATATGAAATGGAATACAAATGTAAAATGTACAGTGAGTTAAAGTTATCCAAGAGAAGCTATGGATATAATTTAGAATACAATAGAAAGCCTTTATTGTCATCATACTAAAATACACAATGAGATGTTGGGGTGAAACCTTGTGCAAACGAAAACAAACAACAACAAAAACACATAAACAATCATACGAAGGTTAATAAATACTTACGGCGTATAGAGCTATAACGTGCATTCAAAAGGTTTTTTAGAGTGCATGAGAGTTGGGTTGTTAAGAGACTCATGCACTTAAGACTGTTAGTTTAGCAGCCTGGTGTTAGTGATTGTAGCTTGTCTGTTTCACGTCAAATAAATTAGCGCAAAGTTAATTATGAAACCTAGTTTGACGATAAGTAGGATAAAGGGCAAATCTCTGCAATATTTTATAAGTTAAAAGTATAATCTTGGACTCTAGTCAAGCATGTAAGGGAGACAATGATATAAAATAAGAACATGTGATCAAATGTCCTAGTTTGTTTTAGATATAGAGTATATTATCAGTATTTTTTTATGAGTGTGATCATTTTCACTGATTGATTTTGATTCGGATGTTTTGTAAGATACTGTAAGAAGGAATGACTTTTTAACAGAAGTATTGCATTATCTCAGACCAATTTAAAGTGCACCTATCAACACACTCTCACTCCATAATCGTCCAGGAGCAACGCTTGGTCAGGGTCCCGTGGCGTGCAGTTGTGAC
>NW_011367634.1:191506-192050 GCF_000735185.1 Notothenia coriiceps | reverse complement strand
CGGGAGAAATATGACCCCGGGAGGAAACCGGGAGAGGGCAATGAAATCGGGAGTCTCCCGCGAAAATCGGGAGGGTTGACAAGTATGGTTTAGTTCAGATTAGCCTCATGTCAGAAATGATCATGCTTGTCATATGTCAACAAAACACACTCTCACTCCATAATCGTCCAGGAGCGACGTTTGGTCAGGGTCCCGTGGCGTGCAGTTGTGACGCTCCTAGGCTCCTTCAGCTTCATAAAGGGACGCAAATAGCTTTCAACTGATTGCAATGTATTCCCATCTGCTGCGGGATTTGACGCTCATGGAAGCACGGCATTCGTTTGTGTCGGCTGCCCTTAATGGCAATGTGAGCGTCCATTCCCTTTGGATAACGGAGAATTGTACACCCGGAAGTAAGTATTCCCCTTACTGTCGATTGATTTTACAGTGATATCTGCACTACTCATCGACTAAAAAACACCAGATTATCAGTGAGATACCATGGAACACTCAGATAAAACAAACAAAAAAAATCGATTTAATTATTGCCGAATTTCAATAAAAA
>NW_011367634.1:186053-191461 GCF_000735185.1 Notothenia coriiceps | reverse complement strand
CCACGAGAATAAACGAAGTTCGGCATGTTTTTTTTTTTCTGCAGGGAGAAATTTGAAGATCACGTGACATAGACGCCAGCCATTGGAATGAATGAAATGCAGTTGGAGGTCAACCAATCACAGAGCTTGAGAACTAATCACGGGGCTTGTCAAACAGAGCACATGTAAACCATAGCTGGGGATTCTGGGTAGTGTACTGCCATCCTTTACTCCGAANTCCAACACACACGAACAAGCACATGACCAATGAGGGCACGAGATAAGTTTGTGCACAGATGGAAGACTGACAGGCAGGTAGGCCATCCAGTTATTTTAGGCTAAAATAACTGGATGGCCTACCTGCCTGTCAGTCTTCCATCTGTGCACAAACTTATCTCGTGCCCTCATTGGTCATGTGCTTGTTCGTGTGTGTTGGAGGAGGGGCTCTGTAAGGAAGTAGCAGATTTCTTCCGGCTGTGTATTTTCAAATTCTAGCGCACTCGAGCTGGTTTCTCCAAAATTACCTACCCCACCTTTAAGTTCCACTCAGTTAACTTTAGCTCCCCTTGATGGCCTTCATCCTTTTGGAGGCCTGTGATAGTGATGATGTAACGACCCAAATATTCAAACATTTAAGTATTTCGAACCCACATGGGAGCCAGAACACAGGTGTGCTCCTTGAAGCCTGCATTGTGTTGGGCTGCTTTCCAAACAAGAGCTGAAACATCCATGTTTGGCTGGAGTCTCTTAAACATTGCAATTTCACAGATTTCCCTCTCAAGGGTGTGTCAGGGTTGGGAGGGTAAGCGTTTGATTTAGTGTTCCTTGATATACCGAACTCCACTCATTCATTTAAAGAACTTGATTTCACTTTGAGAACGGAAATGGAGCAGACACATGTGTAATGTAAACTTTCACACATATGGAACAGGGCCAGCAATGCCTAACGGATATTAGTAACTTCCAAGTAGATTTACAAATAAAAACACACTGTTTGAGCTTTTGAGACAAATACGTTTTCTACCTTTCGTCCATCATGGCCATGCATCCCAGGGGGGCCCATGACACCAGGCTCTCCCTAAAAAAGGACAAAGTGGGTTACATTCACCAACAGAACTCTCATGGCTGTGTTGTCTAAGAATCAAACAGTACTATTAATGGAAGAATGGTAATATGCATACTTTCAGTCCTTTTGGGGATTGACCAGGTGACAGTCCATAATCTCCTTTTTGTCCCTAGAACAGAAAAAACATTATTCTTACTTATAAAGAAACTTTTCCCAGGACTGGGTTTGAGATGTATTCTAGACTGCACCAACGTTCTCTGCATACTTTCAGCATTGCCAAAGCATTCCACTTGACAAGGCGAAGGGGAGTCTGCATTTACACTATGAAAGAGTAATGAGTTCATCCTAGTTATTGGTGGGTCTAGCAGGAGTATTTACACTAACGTGCAGTCCATGTATGCCCTCCGGTGACTCGGTTTACTCCAAGCCAGAGAGAAGTGATGGGGAGTGATCGTGTACATTCTTCTCCCTTTTCGGGCAGTGGGAATCCTGTCAGTGCTTTCTGGGTCAGCTTTCAACACTGGTGAAAGAGCAGCCAAGAAATCTACCCAATTATAATGCAAGAGGTCCACGGAGAAATATATCATTTCCTGAGAGCTTATCATATAAAAAAAACAAGTACATGGAGAAACAGCAATGAGTTGGTTGAATCTGTTGAAGTATCCAACAACCATTTCATTTAGCAAATGTAAGTTTGGACAATGCAAAAACTAAAAATACAACTTATTTTCTTTTTGAATATTGGTTTCTATTCTTTTCCCAGCCTAAGTGCAAAAACAGTGGAAAGACATGCACTGCCTCAAAAGGAATGGGTTTTATTTGACTGGGTAACTGGTGAAATGACGATGACAAGTTCCCATTTACTGTATATCAGCTCTTTAAACCTACATGTTCGTGAGAGGTACAACTTGGCATTAAAAAGGCTTTGTGGGAATTTTCTGAGCCAAGAGTCCAACTCACGCCAAAAGCTACATACATACTGTGAACACTGCATTTTTCCCTGTCTAAAGGTTTACACCTCAACTACATCATGTGAAGAGTTCTAATTCAAAGTGAAGATCAATGAGGTAATTTCTTTTGAAAACTGAAAACCCTAATAAGTACTTTCCACTGAACACATGAGGCTACATCATTTCTTTTTTAAAGTCTACTTGTAGGTTTCTTTCAGCAGAAGGTAATGTATCATTATCGCGTCTCGATGTATCATCTTTACATCCAGATAAAGTAACATATTGAAAATAAAATTTAGCTATAATACAGCATGTTTTTATCTGGTTTGATCATATTTCTTAAACAGAGAATTGTGCCAGACCAGGCTGGCGCTGTTGGGGTTTGTGTGAAAAGGGGTCTAACTGAGCTGGGCCAAGTTTGGTAAGTAGCACGATATAAGAGTTGTATTTTTTTCCTTAGCAAAAGCATGCCAACGCATGGTATCAATTAGGTTGTTTTTAATGTATAAAGACAGTGTGGAAAATCCTGAAATGCAATGCATTAGAATGGATTAAGTGCAGGCCTGAAATATGAGCACTTTTTTTGTTTTATTCCAGCAAACATACAGACTCCTTTGTGGCTATACACTGGCATATTATGGAGCTAAGCAACCCTCTCTGTTGACAATTCAAATCAGCTGGAACACAGACTGATGTCAAGGACTTGCAAATGATTATGTTGAGAAGACTTTTAACTGCTGTTCTCTCTTTACGGGAAACAAATGGCTTTTTGAGAGGGCAGAGAAGGAGTACTATGAGCCAAGAGGGTCCGACATCAGACATCCAAAGTAAGTGAAATTACAAACAAACATTGGATGGAAAAAACACAAAACTACAAAAGAATAGTTAGTTGTAGGAAAGAAACTCTATCTGGAGGGATCTTTGGGATTGAAGTCTTTGCAGACCATTTAAAATGCACAACAAATCTATATACAGTAACACATTACAGGAAAGGGAAGACCCCAAAAAGCATAATAAGGCCCCCGTAGCTAAACTTACCTAAAAAGGCCCTAACAAGACTTTCTGATGGTATTAATTATGGGGAAATGCGATATATATATATATATACACTTTATGCAGTTAAGAAACAAAGACGTTATTTTTCTTTATGTCAGTTAATTGTAACTGAAAATACCCTACTTTTTTTAAATGATATAGTTTGTTCCTAAACATATTAAGAGGAGCTTAAGTTTCTTTCATCTTTTTTCAAATAGTTTTCATTTAACATGACATTATTGATTTTTACCTTCACTCCGGGAGGTCCAGGAAGACCAGGGTTTCCATGAGGGCCGGGAGGACCCTGAAAGCAGAGACACACATGATTGAGGAAGCCACTGAGTAAAGGTGATCATCGGGGTCATGGAACAGGCGGGTTGAGTTAGTGCTAAATGTGAGGTTTGCACAGATGTATGCACATATCGCTCCCTTTCCACTGCCTGTCTGTGTTATGGGACAGGTCAGCTGTGCCCCGGGGTCCCTCTGTGTTTGTGTATAGGTGCTCTGTGAGACATACTGCCTCTCCTCCTGCCTTGCCTGTCTGCCTGCTCCTCCAAGTTATGACATATGGATGTGATTTTCCTCATCTCTGCACTTTTCCACTGGTTTCTGGGGTCCCACAAAGTGAAGGCCCTTCATCCATCACACCATATTCCCAAATGGCTTTGCGCCACAAACTGTAGGAATCTTTAATATATAACCTGCTAACATATTATTCATTGAGCCATCTGTGCCAAATGCTTTATCAAAATTGACTGTTTACTGCGAGTCAGGCCAGGTGGGCGGATGTACGGGAGCGGTGAAGGAACAATAAATTGAAGCGAGAGAGGTTGTTTGGAAAAATAAAGCCACAACTTCCGGAGGCATCCAAGTGAAGAGGCCTCAGTTCAATTGCACACTTGTGTTGAGCGGAATTAAATGCTGAGCATGGAAAAATCTTTCCAAGCAAAACTGAAAGCAATGAAACATGTTCAGATGGCCTGAACAGGAAGCTAATGTAACTTCTGCCCGTTCTTTGAGTTTTTCAGAATTTCCATGGCTTGTGCAGAGAGACCGCATCCCCGGAGCTGGAGGTGAAAGCGAGGGATAGGATTACTCCGAGTCAAACAGATGGAGGAGGCCAAGAGGTGTAAGTGTACGGTTGGGTGATCCAGCATGTCTCTTGTTATTTATCAGCGCTAATTTATCAGACTGTGGAGACGAGTCAAACACACTGGGCAACTCCCCTCCCCTTCAAACTGTTCAGAGCTCTCCCCCTCGCAGGCGCTGGCTACTGGACATATGGAGCCACTTAACAGAAGCTCATCTACATATTTCCTCCTCTTTCTCTATTTAGAGCATTCCCCTTTAAACGTGCTCAATATTAAAGTATATGGGAGTCGTTATCTTTGGATAGGAAGCAAAAGGAGGCAGAGATAGGGAAAAAGGAAGGTCAGGGTATAATATCACAAATTGCATTCTTACCATGCATAAGGTGAGAAGGCGCATGCAGTGCTGATGACAGGGTGGGCGGCGGCATCGCAATGGAGACCAGAATAATGGGGAGAATGAGTCACTTTATCTATCAATCTTCAGAAAAATAACCAACACACATCAGTGCTAAAGTAAACCCAGGTCAGCATGCACCACACACACACACACACACACACGTACACACACACACACACACACACACACACACACACACACACACACACACACACACACACACACACACACACACACACACACACACACACACACACACACACACACCTGAGGTCTGCATATGAATGGCACATGTATGCCAGAGCTGTGGGCAGTTTTACAATGTGGGTGAATAACTTTAACAGGTGGAGTGCTACTGTTTTTACAGGCCTTTAACCCTGAACAAACCTGCTAACACCTTCACTACACTCACTGCATGGAATTAGAAATAGAAATAGGTATTTAGCCTCATAATTAGTCAATTGAATATACATTAAAGGATCTTAATTCCTGTTAAAACATATTTGGAAGCATTCTTGGTGCCAACTAAGTGCCAATGACTTCCCTTAACTTTTTCCAGAGTGTGTGGCCAGTAGTGCGACACAGGTTGCAACTATAGTTACTTTCATTTTTTCTTTTTTTTAACTATTAATTATATAATTGCCACAAAATGGTGAAAATTACATCAGTCCAAAACAGGAATGGGAATCAGGAATGTGTTCCGAATAGAGAACCAGTTCCTGGTTGTCCGATTCCTTGACAATGCGTGACCAATGATTTCTCTTATCTAATGCTTTCAGATAGTTGAAATGACGCAGCGCAATGCGGCCGCTGAATAATGTTTCTGTTTTTTCAGAGACCGGAGTCATGGCGGAGAGAAAAACTGCTTGTGATTGAATACCAAGGCACAC
>NW_011367634.1:175139-186020 GCF_000735185.1 Notothenia coriiceps | reverse complement strand
TGAAATGACGCAGCGCAATGCGGCCGCTGAATAATGTTTCTGTTTTTTCAGAGACCGGAGTCATGGCGGAGAGAAAAACTGCTTGTGATTGAATAGCATTTATATTATGTAGCTTTTCTATTTAATGCACGTATTTTCAACAAACTAGTGTGTCTAGAGCTGGAAATATAAAATGTATAATCTCTTTGGCACCAGAGTTGAAGTTTGGCAGGTACATGATACCACATACTGAGAGCAGCACATTTAAATGTGTTCATCAATCATGAATTGGTTAACAACTGTATTGTTATAGCACGTTAACAGGGCTTAAATTAAAGGCCTATAAAATAATGGATTTATTTATGCTCTCAGTTTAACGGCCAAAGCTCAGTAGCATTTTCTGTGAACCTGCGGCTACTTAACTTTAACTCCCTAAATGTGCTCTTTATTAGGTTTAGAGCAAGAAACAGTGGAAACTGTAAGCATGGCGTAATGACAGGGAAGAACTGAATCAAGCCTCTGAGGGACTGCTCACTTGTGTCTACACATGTCATTCATTTCAGAACAATCTACATTTTACAACAAACATTAATCAGTTTACTTTTCTGCATCAATCAACCATTGGAAAAAAAAGAGCTCTCCATAGACTCTTTATTTTTATGTCATAATAGTGTCAACCATTGTTAAAGCAATTATGAAAATGTTTTGAGTTTTACAGAAAGGCAGCGCCACATAAGGACTGCTCACTGGCAAGTCTCTGCACAAAGGCCTCTTTGATCCACTCTCAAGCCTCTCCTTCAGGCCGGGGGAAACTCTTCGGGCTTATGGCTGCGTTCAGGAGCGTGGACGCTGTCACGTGTAAGTGTAGGATCACTAAGACTTTCAGACATGACACCTCACTGTCAGAGAGGTACAGCCATACTGCTGCGTAAGTGCTGTAAAACTTTTGTGATAAGGGACAATGCCCCACACAGGTTGCATTCTCACACATTGTGTTCAACAGTAATATATTTAAAGGGGACCTATCATGCAAAATACACTTTTTGATGTCTTTTATACATAAATATGTGTCCCCGGTGTGTCAGGGAACTCACGCAGCATCAGAAAATAAAACCCTCTCTCTTTTCCTCCGTACCCAAATCTCTAAAAACGGGGGTACAACGGAGCTGATCCAGATTTGCGTCCGATATGACGTAATATCGGAAATGTAGGTTGGCTTTACACCCACGGCCCTATCAGAAACGTCGCTATCAGAAACAATGCCCGACTGTTTTGGACGTAATATGGTTGGTGCATGTTTTTTTTTAAAGCTTTATATCCCAAATCAGCACTTTTGAAACAGGAAGGTAAATAGAGGGGTATGAGGCATGGCTAGAATGGCTGATCTGTTTGGTATTTTGAGCAAAACACTTCATAGACATATATTTTATATATTTTTATATATCTGAGACCTATGCTATTGCCTAAAAATAGCATGATAGGGGCACTTTAAAGAATGTCTTGTTGGAACTTTCTCTATATATGATTTGAAAGGTGAAAAAAACAAGATAAGGGCATTAGATTAGAGTTGCTCACTTCAAAATCAAGAAATGGAGGATGTGTTTAAATGTGCTCTCTTGGGAAGGCTTTTTAAATTCACAAAACAACCAAATATGATTTACCGGTAATTATAATATATAATATATAAGGGTAATGTTAAGAGGAAATGTTTGACTGTCTTTAACTCACACTCAGAGTGTTCAACGTTTAACCATCAGTTGGATTTAGTCACATTCAGTCTTCTTTTGAACAAACTTTGGTTTATCTCTACAAGTGTTTTAAATGTATTTTTTAAATGGATAAAACACTAAGTACTAAGTTTTGATTATGTAAGATATTTACTTTGACATTTTAAAACAAATCATCCAGCTAGAAACAAACCGTATTGAGCAGTTTATATATGGAAGTGACTGTTCATCAGCTTTCTGCATATGAAAGTATATTTAAAATATATATTAAACCCATTAATATAGTGAATGTCACTTTGATACCTTCGGATTGTCCAAGCAAACCCAGATCAGAGTGCACTTTGGAGCTTTCTGAAGATCATGTGTGTTGCTGCAAGGTATTTCTTGCTGATCACGTGAACTATCCAGGAAAACAATCTGTGAAAACCTGAACTGCACCCTCAGGTTCTTTTTTTCTTTCTCCGAGTCAGTGTGACCTGCAGTTAGGTCTCAAGAGCTTGATGATGAATGAACTCTATAGAGTTTAGTGTACTACTGCACAGAGCTTCTGAGCCCCAGACAGGGTCTTTAATGCCTTTAATAAGATGGGGACAAAGCCCTCTTTCTTCCTTGTTTAAAGAGATTGGGTTCCCACAGCCCACCCCTCTGAGGCCTGACCGCAGGGCAGTCTCATGGGCCGCGACAGGTACGCACACTCCTCAGTAGCATTAAGTCCTCTGCAGGAGCACTTCAGCAGGGGCCTCTGCAGAAGAGCAACCAAGAAGCATATCTCCCCATGTTTTCACTGCCTTAAGGTCTAGCATATTTATTTCAGCTTAGGACTCGCCATGATGCCAAATTCAACTTCTGCTTGCTTCCTTTTCATATGAGGGAGGTGAAGGGGCAGCGACTGCATATCCATCAGTTAAAGGTCTCAGAAAGACATTGAAACAACAAACCGTCCCTTGAGACAAATCATCCCCCGGCGTTTTCTATCTTCTTACATTTCTTCTGAAAACATGAGCTTGAAATCTGCTTTCACTTTGTTCGGTTCTATCAGCAGCTCACAGTTGTAGACCGACATGGAGCCCAAAAGAGGAGGAGATATTTCAGGAGGACTCAGTCTAATACACTAGAATCATTCATTGATGTTAACATAGGAGCTATGCCTAATATAAGTACCTATACTGTTTATGTATGGCATAGAAAGTACTTGTTCTGCAAATATATATATATATGTATAGTCGAACAAAAGTGTCCTTGTTTTTTATGTCAATATAATACCTACCATATGCATACAATTAATCTTACATTTGCAACCCACAGATTTGTAGCGAATGGTTGTTTGCTCTCCAGCTTTACAAATGGAGCTTGGCAGCAGAGAAGCACGGCTCGATCAAACCCAGAGCCAAAGCAAACTAACGGCTGGCTGAACAATGCTCTGTAATCCATAGATGTCACAGAGTGCTTGAGGAAAAAGCCTTTCGTATCACTGCTTGAGGAGTCATTTCACAATAATATAGATCAGAGAAAGGTGGTAATGTAATGTCACTTAAATGGGAAACTTGTCACATGTCAGGATGAACTCACCCTTGGGCCTCTCTTCCCTGGCTTTCCTTGCATCCCTGGAAGTCCTTGAAGGCCCTAAAAAGCACAAGAAAATGTGTCAAGGCTAAAGTGACAAAAGTACAAAGGAGCAAATAAGAGTTGCTGCCCTTTTCTAATTGAGCCTGGAACAGCCTTGGAAGTAAAAGAGAGTTCTAAGGGTAAATGAAATCTTTAAGTGAATACATGTTAAGCTTCTTCCAATGGACATGCTGGCAGGCATGGGGATGTCCTGTTAAAGCAGTCCTTGTCCCTTTGCAGCCAAATTATTAGAGCCCCAAACCGCGACAGCAAACAAACTTTAAGTCTGACGCATTACACTGGCAGAGAGGTCAGCACTGGTTCCAGCCAATAACAATAATGATGGGTATCAGCTAGCTTTAAAACAATTTCATACATGGATTGGCAACGCTCTGAAAGTTCAAATCTAATGAGGGGTCATTCTGAATAGTTTGACATGTTTGATTGTTACTTATTTTCCCATGGCTCCAGAAGGTTCGAGAAAGAGAAAAAGAAAATGGTCTTAAATAACAGCTCAAGGCAGTCCAGCTGAAACTGGGCTTCTGTTATAATGTCAAATATATAGAGCACTTGTGTCTGACTTGGGCAGGACCTACAGCTATAAATATGCTCCCTCCGACAGCATGCACTCTGAAAAGCCAAAAAGCTCTCAGCAACCTTTACATTTTTCAGACTGTAACCATCAGGCTGTCCACACATCATGAGCTGTTTGTGCTGCAGTCCCTGCTGGAGGGGAGGGTCGACAAGAAGTCACGTCTTTAAAGAACCTACTTTATATCAATAACTATAGGTTCAAGTTGTAATTGGAGATTTTTTCGGCACAAATACCTAGAAACGAGATTAAAGATCGAATTATTTGAATGCAGGAAAAAGGTAAAGTCCAAGTGGTCCACAACTTTCAGAATAACTCTTCTGCAAACTGACTTTTCCACTCACAAAACACATCCTCACATTAGGCTATTTGAAGAAACAAAGTATTTAACCAATAGCATTATTGTAGCAATACAACCCTGCTCTCTTTTAGCCACATTGAAGCCTGTATTAAAAGCCTGTATAGTGTATACCTTACTGCTTGAGGCTGTGTGTCACATTAAGGTAGGGTAACATGAGGACTTGGATTGCTGTGGAACTCAAAAGAAGCCGTCCATGACTGAATAATGTAAAAATGACACAGAAACTGAATTTACTCGTAGATTGGTCAGCGACACGTGGTTTACAGATTGGGTCACTAAGATTAGTATTGGTGAAGTTATGATCCAGCTATCATATCCTCTGCATCCCTTCACAATAGATCATGCTGCTGAGTTACCGGTCATCAATGATGACCCTCCCCTTCTTCTGCAGTAAGGCCTGTTTTATCAGCACTGGCATGCTGTTGTGTTTGTGCAGCTTAACTGCTTGTGTAAGCCGCTGAAAGTGATGGCTTCTTTAACAGACCATCGCCCACTAATATCAATGCCAATCCCAAGGAGGGGGTCAAACCTCAACAATGGGCCTGTAGCTCACTAAAGTGATCCTAAAGACAATGTTATAAAATGGCCTGAAATTATTCAGAATCCATACCTGACTCAGCAATCAGTTTAGACATTATACTAAAAACTTAAACAAGCAATGAAAAGTAAGCTTCACCACGCACCAGGGACTGGCGGGCATTGATTACAGTACTTCTCTCTTGTAAAAAAAACGACTTTTAGGGGCATGCAGAGGTGCATGCTGTGGTTTCTCTGGTTGCCAAAGCAGCAGAGCTTTACTTGAAACATTCTTGTTGGTTAAACATGACCGAAGACAGAGAGGTCCTTTTAACAATGGAAAATATTGCTAACCATTTTGTGCTCAACTGAGGATTAGTGCCAGAAAAGACAACATGGTCAATATGGGGAGGCTGTGGCTCAGTGGTTAGTGTGATGGACTTCAAATCAGGGGGCACCGAGTTCAAGTCCCACTGCTGTCAGCATGACGTTGTGTCCCTGGGCAAGACACATCACCCCAAATTGCTCCTGTGGGGATTGTCCACAGTACTCAATGCAGTGTTTCCCCTACCATTGTCTTGGAGGGGTGCTGCGCCCCGCCAACGGAGCCCCGCGCCCCTCCTGAAATTCAAGGTGTTCAAAAAAAAAGAAATTATAATTTTTTTTTTTTATACATAATTTTTTTTTTATATATATATATAGCACCAAATTGCAACTAATCTATATCTACTGTCACTTTTCACATTGAACATGTGCTCTTTTATTAAATAAACTAAACACTTTCATTTTAAGTTGTGAGTTTAGTGTTTTTGACCTAACAAACACTGATACATTAATCAATAACAATAATCCACAGCTCCTCTCTCTGCTCCAGAGGATTTAAAAAATATATCCCAATGTCGGGATTATACATTTGGTTCAACTTTCTTTTAAAAAATCAATATTTCAAAAGGGAAAAAAGACTGTGGTTGTAGTCATGCTAACAGGTCTGTAGTGCTTAAAATGGGAAACATACTACAGTTCTCAGAAGTGCTGATAAAGCACTGCATGTATATTGTATAGCCCTTTATATGCTTACTCTAAATCTTTGACCCTACTTTAAAGAGTATTCCTTCTCTGAGCTGTCACACTCCCTCTCAGAGGAATCTAACACCTCACTGCCAGCCCCTCTGCTCAGACTCGCTGCTTTGAACCTGACTATTTCTATGACTGCTGCTAAAAAGCATATTAAACATGTACAGTGTATGAAACAACTGAACGGTGAAAAGTCTTTAACATCACATGCAAGCCAAAAAAAAACGTAGGAAAGAGAACCCATATATGAACATTAATAAGTCAACATTATAAAAAAAAGCAATGCTTGATGAATGGTTATTTCACAAAACCACACGTAAGAGGCATGTCAGCTTCCACGTCAGCAGCCGTTCCGGACGTCAAAGAAGGCAAACTGACATTTAAATAACAAGCTGTCAAACTGGTTTATCATTAGGATTTAATTATGTATTAGGAAATATAACCAACGGAGACATATGGCAGCTGAGCTTAATGATGCAGTTATGATTCATATCATGCCATATATCATGAGTAATGAATGTATAAAATAAGGTAAACCAATATCTCTGCGATGCATGCACAAAGAAGCACTTATTGTGGCTTAATAGTATGGATGGACGATATGGCCAAAAATGTTTATCATCCAAATGAAGTAGAACAAGAAGAAAACGTATTCAAAACGAGCTATTCAATACATCTTATACATGTATCATTGTTGCTGTAGAAGATTTTATCGTAATTGTTTTCTAGATTTGACCGCCCAGCCCTACTTAAAGGTTTGATATGTACAGTATATACCCATGCATGTGTTTCAGGGGCAGGTGTGTGTTGTGGTGGACACTCACCGGTGGTCCTGGTTCCCCCTTCAGTCCAGGTGGTCCAGCCAGCAGCGAGAATTGGGTCGGGTCCAGGTCAAATGTTTGGAAGCCATCTGTTGCAGCTGGAGTGACTGGAATAAGTGAGGTGGGTTTGACATCCTGCAGACTGGGCACTTTTGGCTCAGATTTCTCTGGAGCTACGGTTGTCTTATGCTTTATTGGATGAAGGTCGCCATTTGACGGAGAATCCTGCCTGACAGCAGCTGTGGTGTGGAGGTTTGGCCTCATCTCCGATGGTCGGATAGAGGCAGGTAAATCCATTCTTTCTCCAGGAGGTTCCTGAGAATTAGTATCTCCTTGCTTTGTTTTATTTCCGGCACTGCCACGGGAGGTTGGTTTTGGGTTTGGTGGTGTCAAACTGGTCCTAAGAGGTGTAGAAGAGGTTTGAGTCGGAAAATGATACTGACTTTCCAACCCTGGATGAGGCGGCAGAGATACAGACACGGCGACAGGGTTAGGTGTGTTTGCAGTCTGATTCACAGATGATTTGTTCAGCATCAGAAAGCGGTCTATTGGACCAAAAATCTTAGTCCTGGTGCTTTCCTCGGTCAAGGCCAAAGTAGGACTCGGAGCATTTTTGGATTTCTCCGTCACTGACAGAGGAGTTATACGAGTGACAGTAATATTTGGATCCGAGGAAATGAGAGGTAAGAGGGGTTCAAACACGGGCCGATATGTGTCGGCTTCTCTGCAATGTTTCTTAATGTAATCACAATAGTTATGAGCTGCCTCAGCAGAGGGATAAATGTCAAACTGACAGATGGCGCCTTCAAACGGCACCGAGTTGTGGTTCATTTTGCCCAGCAGGAAAGAGCCCTCTGCGTCTAGAGCCTCCTCTTTTTTCGAACGCAAATCTGCCTGTACACTTCTCTTTCCACAAGAAGTGTATAAGAACACCTGCTGGCCTTGGATATCCAAAGCCAGGCTGTGCCACTGGCCATCGTGGACATCATAGTCGAAGCTCACAGAGCTCCTCGGCCCGACGTGTACCAGGACCTTCCCCGGGACGAACTGCAGTCCAAGCTGAACTTTCCTTTTCTTCGACAGAACTGAGAAGAGGAAGGCACTGTTGACGCGATGAACAGACAGGCTGAGAATCAGCGAGAGATTGGTGGAGCTGTAGGAAGCTGGGATAACAGTGCGCAGAGGCACCTGGATACGTGCTCTCGGGGTGAGGATAACTCCAGACTTGAAGGGGATGATGCCATTAGGAATGGATCGAGCGTCTGAGGATGACGACACACCTGATCTCCGCCCAGAAAGACCGAGCTGCTGCAGAACATCCACATCTTCAAGAAACAAGAGAGACGTCAGTGATTCTTTGAATACTTAAAACACCAAACGATGCTGAACAACAACTTTACACAAGATCAGGATTTCTATACTACAAGAAGAACATGTCATTGTCGTTTACATGCACCATTTCCAAGCTTTTTCCCCCTTAATAACTTTCTACTTTAACTCTTTGGTAATGTTACAAACCCCAGAGGGTTTTACACAAGGGTATAAAAAGAAAACCATAACATAGAAATGTTAAATTAATTGCATCACACTCTATGTGCAATTAATAAGCAGATTTTTAAGGAGATAGCACATCACTTCAAGACACACACTAATTAACAACCTCCCATCTAAGAGCACTGATCTGCATAAAGAGCACAAACAGAAAAAACTAAAGTGCAGTATTATAAGTAATAATTATGATGTGATGCCAAGCTGGGAGTGAGTTCACAAGTTTAAGGTTAGACTAATGGAAATCCTGCAGTGAAAGCAATTTAAGAAACTGCCGCATTGAATTTCCGATAGGGCCACACATCAACATCCAGTTTTGGATATTGCCACAAATGATGTAATCGTTCCATCAGTCTTCATTAGCGCGATGTCAGAAAACACAGGCTGAACGCGTCCCTGGAGAGGAGAGTCTGGGTTTGAGGAGGTGTTTAGTGCAGACAGAAAAACCATCCAGACTTTATCCTGTGATATCTTTTGATTATAGATGATGGCTCTGACAGGGGCCTGAGCTCATTCAATGTACTGCAGTGTTTTCTGCACTTTTTAATTGCTACTTGCATCTCATGGGAGGAACATGTGGCTTATTTTCACACATTACAGTCTTGTGTGAAATATATATTGCTTCTAATTGGATCCACAGTTTTGTGGAAGGGTTTAATCAAATCCACATTTCACTGTAGCCATCCTTTATTTCAAGATTATTCTTTAGGAAAAACGTCGTATTCTTCCGCCTTAATCAAACTTGTGTAGTATGTGTAGAGAAAGAATAGGTTTTGATACAGAATTTGCACTATTTAGTATTTCAATAGAAGTTAAAAGTAGTGATAAAAGGCATGTTATTGTCTTTCGCAACTTCTAAACAAAGCATGGTGGTCCTAAACCCAAAACCCAGAACCGCTGATACAACACCACCAAGGTTATGCTAATAAAAGCAAGGGTATTACTTTTGCAAGCAAAACATTAAGCATGCTTAGAAAGTCAATTCCGCTTTTGGTTTAAACATCAAAATAGAGTGATTCCATTATCATACTGGTGTCTTTTGTTAGGCAGCAGTACAGGTCATGGGGAAATGTCAAACAAAAGCTTTGTTTAGTTAACTAAGGTTGGAATAAAGGAAGATTTGATCAGCCTGGTCATTCAGTATGTCCTGAATACAGTACATTAATCCTCTCAGTATGTGCAATGTCAAAACTAAAAGCCTACATAGCTCAAATATCCGTCCTCTTGCAGGCTAATACAAAACAAATGTGGGCAAGACTGGAATAGACTGCTAAAAGATTCATTACAACCCAGCAGAGCAGTAACAAGTATAGAGTGTAGACATGTTAGGAAGGGAAACCCTGCTCAGTGTGTGCAGGCAGTGGGAGGTCCGCTCAATTGAAAAACCCACACATGGAAGAAAAACATCAAATAGAAACTGAAAAAAAGAAGAGATTTTCTTCAGCTGAATTCATAGCACTCATTTGAATTGTTAATATGGTATGAAGAAAGCTAAATTGTTCTTTCATTGTGTGATTTTGAACTACTTTCAGGGCTTAGCAGCATATCTAAGTCTTAGCGGGTAGACCGGTTGCCTAAGGCGCTTTATGAACTCCTGATGAGCTGGGGATACAAATCTAACAACTGAAAATAAGAGACAAAGCACTGCCAGAGAACAAGAAGCAGAAAACACAACTGTTCTCAGAAAGGAAGAAGAGGCTCATGTATTTCCAATATGAGTATGCCTTTTTCTTTAAATTATTATTATTATTTTAATGTTTTTCTTCTCTTGTGTCAGTCATCCACATCAATCAGAAGTGCTGTGCTCCACATGTACTATCCATTGTTAACCAATCAGAAGTGGCCCATGATAGAAGGTGAAAGACAGACAGATTGATCCAATCACCTGACGTATTGTTACTATTCAAACAAAATCAATTGATTCCCTATACGTATTATTCCTTAGTAATACGTATTTCTGTTTATCGGGACATTACGTTAGTGACTACATTCTTTACCCGCTACAGGGTAACCGAGGTGCAAAAAAAGTTTTGTTTATAGTACCGTAAACTAACAATCACTCTGTTGGAACCTGGCCCACCAGTCGTAAAACATTACTAGGCGACGTCATCTAGTTGTCTACACGGACTCAGTTCTGGCCGGCCTGTGAGTGGAGGGACAAGAACTCTTTTTCTTCCTTCCTCGTCTCAAGAACTTATCCGTAACACAACCCTACATAAGATGCAAGAGAGAACTTCACAAGTCTTATCCCGACAGTGCTAAAGCTACCCTTTTTTTAGATTAACGCTTACAAAAGACTCGTTTTATACCGCTAACGCTAAGCTAACGCTATAAACAAAAAGTTCAGCTGGGTTGCCTTCAAATAACATTTACCCCCCGGTATAGAGGCCGATCTCCAGCCGGTAGTCGTACGAGGGCGAGAGATCCGGTGGCCGGGGTCGTCGGGGCTCGATGGCTCACTTTCTTGATTTGAATGTACTTTGAAGGCAACCCCAACAGAAATTCAGTTCGAGTCAAATTCTTAAGTGGGACATCTATCTTACATTTTGTACACTACCTCGTAATGAACTTCGGACTGAGTCTTACCAAAACAAGTGGTTTGGTAGATTCCTTTTGAGGTTAACCTTCCCGCGCTAAACTTTCCGTCGCGTGAAAGTT
>NW_011367634.1:168151-175094 GCF_000735185.1 Notothenia coriiceps | reverse complement strand
GTCATCTTCGACGACCCAGAGGTCGTCGAAGATGACTACAGTATAAGGGGTTGAGGACCCTGAGGCCGCCACTAAGAAAGCACCACCGATTTAGCGGCACTATACCAACGACAGAGAACAGAGAAGATCATTTGGGTTTCGTCCTTCTCTTTTCTTCACTGCAGTCGCCCGGAGTAAAGGCACTTAGGAGGGAGTCCTGAATAAGACACACTTGCGCTGCCGATCGAATGTCATCACGGGACCCCATGATCACGGCCCGTGATTCATGCCGTTTCATGAACCACACTTTCGCCGATAACTAATAATCTGTAATTTCGGAGTTCCGTGCACACAACAAATATGTCCGTATAAAGTTGTGTTTCAAAATTTGCACGACCAACTGTGTTTATAAGTTTTGTAATATTACGGGTAACCGCGCTAACCGTAAATTATGTAATTATGTTCAGAGGCGTATTCTTGGTTGGCCCTGATATTCATTTTGTTCGATTTTTCCGTTATGATGACCAAATTTTATGTTATTGTTTCAATGGTCACGTCACATCCCTGTACTTTTGAAACTAAATTTATTTTCCGTCACTGTTGTTCTTTTGAGAAGTCGGAACTCCTTCGTTATGTTTACAATTAATTTCACGTATTTCAACTTATTTAGGTAGGAAAATTAAACAAAAAGTCCCTGGAATTTCCAGGGTACATGTACGAAAAGGCCAATAGTGGCAGGTGGAACACACAATACTTCCAAAAAGTCGTACGTTTGCCAAGACGTCTCAGGGGTGGGAGTTTCATGTGGGACATCCTCATTTTGAGATTGGTCTCTTCTGGACAGATCGACGGGAGTAAATTGCCAGAACGCCGACACCTCCTCATCTCCACCGCTCCCATGTTTTTTTTTGTGTTGCCATAAGTTAGTTTCTCTCCATTAGTGCGCAGGGCTAATGCTAATGCTAATAATGCTAATGCCAGCAAATACAATGGCGGCTTCACAAAACTTTTCAGAGTTTTACGGGGCGTGGTTTGCAATTCGCCCAGCCAATAGAAATTGGTACTTTTTTGGTACCAGGATAGTACCACCTCTCTAGCAGGCACTAAAAATGGGGGTAAAAGTTCCCGGCACTAAGTACTCTTTTTGGTGTGAACCCGACATAAGGGGTACTAACGGAACTAAAGGGGAAAAGTACTCCGGTGGGAACGCGCCTAATGCAACTTCTCTCAAAGTTTGCTGTTTTTTTTAAAGCGCTCTCCAGCTCATCAAAAAGCAAATCACTCATCATCCGAATATCCAAAACATGTGTGGCACCTGTGAAACAAACCAAACCCAGAGAGCATCGTTTACAGAAGTTATTTGCAACATGCCTCCAGAATTAAAAAAGCAGCAGCTTGCAAACAGCAGCTCAAATACGCTCATCACATTGCTTTCAAAAATATGCTCGCAGTGCGGCGACAGTAATTCACTCTGACAGCCAGACATAAAAAGAATCATTAGGAATTTGTTCTGGTAAAAAATGACTAAACCAATGATGAGTATGCGCTGGGTTTGGCTGCGACCTTTATTTAGAAAGCACTGCAAATGAAAAGGGGACTAGCAGAAGTGTCAGGAGATGCAAATGTCCCTCCCTGAAGTATTGCTCTTCATCACAAAGACACAACACTATGTTTTATTAATAAGAAACCACACTACGTCTCCTTTGGATTTGAGCTCTGCTTCGTCCCCTCAGTGTGAGCTGCTGACTGTAATGTATGTTAAACAGCGTATGAATGAATGCTTATCTGTGTGTGGCAATATTCCAGGACACAAAAACTCAATTTCCCAGCGGCCTCATTTCCTCTCGCTGCTCGGCGGTGACATTTAAATAAGCACCTGATTAATAATCTCCGCCAAAGTGGTTGATCAAGCTAATGAAAGGCGGCCATTAATCACACTGTGGCTGGAGCTGTGGAGACGGGAAGAGAGATGGAGAGGAGAAGGAAACATTTCCACACTTTGATTACTTCCAGCTCTTTCAATCACAACTAAAGCACCATTTTGGCAGAGGTGATTGTCTCTGTCATTTTCTTTCACAGAGCGCTATTGAGTCTGCAGTTTCCAATCTAGCAGGTCGGCAGGCTTCCAACTTCAAAAACAAGCACACATTCAGAGGTGGAAGTAAAAGTAGATGTACTAAATTGTAAAAAATACTTTGTTACAAATAAAAGTCCTGCATTTAAAACGTTAATCAGGTAAAAATACAAAGGAATTGGCATCAAAATATACTCAAAGTTAGTGCAATTCACTATTTTTCTTACTTAACAATTCATTTATTTACAATATGTGACCTGCTCTATCGAAATCAGTCGCATTGACCCGAAGACACATTTTGAGTTGTATACACTGCTGGAAAGAGGATATGGGTCGGTCACACACTCGACAGTATGAACAGGTGGAGGGCTAAAGCGCCTCTGAGGGCTAAAGTAACGGGAGAGGGTCAAGGAGGGCCCCAGTATAAAGAGGCGTAAAGAGGGCTAAAGACTGTTTTAGTCTAATGTCGTGCTGACAAAGGTGAGCCTGAAATGTATTGTCGATGTGTAACAAACCAAAGGTACCATTTTCAGAGAAATATCGCGAGGTGATCGTCGGGGGGTAAAACGTACAAAGTGCGTGTGTTACGAGGCACGAGGGCTAAAGAACTCCAGATTTTCCAACCGTTCATACGCACTCACACACACAGACACACTCACACCAACCAGAGGGACTCGTCCATACGGTCGGAAAAGAAGAAGCGTACCTTAACACTGTTAACCCCTAACGAAAGTTAATACTGTTGTTGAGAGTGCTGCCTCGAAACTCCACGACTTTTCTGACCTTTCGCGATATATTTATGTCGGTAAATGGTATAATAATTTATTCTATATAAGTGTGAAGTGTGCCTAATACACTAATTGCCGTATAAGACTTTACAATGCTAGTAAATGTGTGGAAAGTGTTAAAGTAGTAAAAACAAGTACCAAACAAAGTGTGTCTTGGCACTAGTATTGTACGGTTTTTGTTGAGTTAAGTTAAGACTTTTCTGCGGTTAAAGAGAGTCGAAAGCGTGACTTCATGTTCGGCTACTTGGTTTAAGTCATTTGTCGTGGTACTCTCATAAAGACACAACACACAAACAGTTCGGACACCAAAACATTCATACACATGTATACCGTGGTATAAAACGTGAGTTACACAAAATCACAACCGCCGACGAAACTATTTATGCCGCTAGTTCCCGTCGACGTAATTAGGACAAACTTTTCTCAATTCGAAGGACGTATTTGTTGTCTTTGTAACAGTCAAACACGGGGTTGCCTTGTGCTTTGTGCTAGTGAGACAAGGAGATGTCTGTGCAAAAGTCATACACAAAACGACGACACAAAACCACCACACACAAACGACAACAAACAAGACCACACAAACAAACGACAACACAACCTACACAAAACCACAACACAAACACACACAAACCGCACCAAACGACCACACACAAACGACCATACACAAACCGCACCAAAGACCACACACAAACGGACCATACACAAACCACACAACGACCACACACAAACACAACGACCCACACCACAAACGACCACCACACAACACAACAAACCCCCAACCACACAACTCAACACAAACCACCACACACAAACCACAACAAACCACACACACCACAACCACACACAAACCCCACACACAAAAGCCACAACGACCACACACCAAACTCCTACTATACCTCCCCCCACCAACGATCAAACCCAAAGCTCGTATACAACAACCACACACAAACCACACGACCACACAACAAACCACTATCTTAACGCCTATTCTCTATCCACCTCTCTCTCTCCTCTATACAAACGTATTACCCCTACCATACACCCTTCCCCGACTCAATCACACCCAAAACGCCCCTACACAAACCATAGATCGTCAACTTTACGTGTCCCCTCTCCTTATACAAACAATATATGACTCTATTTACCTTTATCGAACTCTCAACTTCCTCCGTCTAACTTTTCTCTCTATTCTATTCTAAACTCTTCTCTGCCCAAACCAAACCAAACTATATATATTCTGTCTTCCATCTAATCCCTCAAACTATCCTACTGACTCTTACTCACAAACCAAGATCTATCCACTACCCTCTTCTCACAACTGAACCCTTCAACGTACATTATCTAATATATTCTCTCTTACTCAATACATCTACTCCACTTCTAACACCCACAACTTACCATTTAACTAGCTATCACACAAACCCACATCACTAACGAACCACACCATACAACCACACCATTATCTTCTCCTATTCTCTCTCCATATACACTATTTCTAATTACCTACCTATACTTACATAACTTTATCCTCTCTTCTTCTTCTCTAACTATTATATTTTTATGACCTACACCAACGACTAATCACACCAATCTCTCTCACTCCTCACAAAACCTACAACGACCCACAACACAAACCACAACGAGCACTACACTAATTACTATTTTCTTCCTTCATTCTCACTATATACTCACTATTTCATATTCTTATTAAATCTTGTATCCACACTATCAAACCAATTTCTTTGCGCCCAGCACAAACCACAACGACCACACAGCAACCACCCATCAAACACAACACAACAACAACACACATAAACAACACAACACAACACAACGACACACACAACCAACACACCAACCACACAACACACGACACCACAACGACCACCACAACAATACACACACACAACACACACACACACACACACAACGACAAACACAAACACACACACACCAACACACAACAACACACACCACAAACACACAACACACACAACAAACACACACACACACACAACACACACACACACACACACACACAGCACACCAACACACACCCACACACACACAAAACACACACACACACACACACACACACACACCCACCAACACACACACACACAACTACACACCACACACACAAACACACACACACACACACACACACAACACAAAACAACACACACACCACACACACCACAAACGAGCCACACACACAAAACACAACCAACAGTGAATTTTTAGAAAGACAAAAGCACCGTTCTCCGGGTCCGGAAAGTTTCGCCGGTTAAACCTGGTGGGTTCCCAACAAAAAACAAACTTTAAGGAGGAGGAAAAGTGTCGTCCCAAGGTTGTTGAGGTTTTTTTCGAAGGCAAGGAACACAAACCTAAATGAATTTTTTAGAAAGTTGTCGTCTTTTTTTTTTTTAATGGGGGTCTACAAAAAATATTTGGAAAACCAAACGGAAGTCCGACCAACACAACACACCACATCCGGACACACGTTCACTAAACCCCTTTTTATAAAATATTTTTTTACATTGGTAAGGTGATTTCATTAGCGTTAAATTTCAAAATTTAAAACTTCATAAAAAAAATTTTGACCTCATAAAAAGTAAAAATTACGATGAAACAATGAAAGGAAAAGGTCAACGAAAAAACCTTTTTTCGGTTATTAAAACGTGAAAAAAATGAAGATATTTAGAAACTCAAAATTCTCCGAAGTATGGTGATAACCTTTTTAAAAAGTTTAAATTAATTTAAATGGTATAATTATAACAAATTTTATATCTGTTTTGTCATATATATTATTTTAAGTCTAGTTTTAATCCGATACTGAAATTGTTTCGCAACTACGAAAAAAAAATTTATTAAGGTATTTAGGTCAATTATATTATTACTATACTTTACAAGTATGTGAAGTCTTCTAAGAAAATAAAAACAAGGGTGTGTTTTTGTTCCCCTTTTTATCTGCGGGTAATGTCGTCATTTTCGTTTCTATGGTCAACCTTATATATCAACTATATAATTAATTTCCTTTCGGTGGTGTAATATAAAATCTGCGTATAATGTCATTTTCTTTATATCGTTTTCTTTTGTTTTTATAACCGTTTGGTCTTATGTTTCATTCCGGTCATAGCAATTTGTTGTAAATTTCACCTTTACAATATTTTCATAACTTTCCCTCCGACAATTTGCAAAATTTGTTATACACTGGGCGAGATAGCTTTAAGTCAGCCCTTTCAGCCGTTTGCCCGAGTAAAAGTTTTATTTTGCAAACCCCTAAAACAACGTAATTTTTTTGATAAAAAAAAGCCCCAAGCCCACACAAAAACCAAACTTAAAAAATTTGTTTTGGTTTTTTTTCAGGAAACCGAAAGGTCTTTTATAAAACTTTGGAAATTAAAAGGTTTGAGTGTGCTATTTTAATTTGGTAAAGAAAATTTTCGAACATTTGCCCTTTCCTTAACTTGGTCCCTTTTTTAGACGAAAGAAGGCGTCGCGGCCGAAGGGGAGAAGGGAGGCCGAAAAGAACCTTGTAATAGACCTTAACCATTTTCGCAATTCTCAATTAAGTATTTTATTTTTTGTGCCCGTCCCCAGGCAATTTCAAACAAAAGTAGACCGACTAAAGTTAATTTTGTTTCAGAACCGAAAGTCTTATAAATTTGAACAAAGCCGTTTAAGTCTACTATTTATGTTGAAACTTCGAACATTGCCGTATTAATGTTCGCGCCTCTTGCCTCATTTGAATTGCAGTGTCGTCCGGTATTGTTGTCGGCCAACAAAGAGCACTCCCAAAGGGGGCCCTTTGTTTGCGTTATGTGTGTTTGCGTTTTTGAATGTGTTTGTGTGTGTGTGCATATGTGTGTTGTGTGTGAGAGCGACTCGAAGAGGGGTCTGGGGCGTTAGGTTTGCTTTTATAAAAGGGCGAGGCATCATAAAACTAGTTAGTCTAGCTACCTAAGGTCTCTTCCTCTTTTTGAAACTTTCCGAAAAAGGAGAGTTTTACTACTGAGCCCACTTGTCAGTCCAGTACATATATATTACACTGTATAAAGCGAATTATAAACCTCATGTTTTTGTTAGGACTATAGTAATC
>NW_011367634.1:140758-168106 GCF_000735185.1 Notothenia coriiceps | reverse complement strand
AAGAGATTTTCATTCAGCTGAATTCATAGCACTCATTTTGAATTGTTAATATGCGTATGAAGAAAGCTAATTGTTCTTTCATGTGCTGTGATTTTGAACTACTTTTCAGGCCTTAGCAGCAGTATCTAAGTCTTAGCGGGGTTTAGACCGGTTGCCTAGGCGCTTTATGAACTCCTGATGAGCTGCGGGATACAATCTAACAACTGAAAAATAGAGACAAAAGCACTGCCAGAGAACAGAAGCAGAAAACACAACTGTTCTCAGAAAGGAAGAAGAGGCTCATGTATTTCCAATATGAGTATGCCTTTTTCTTTAACATTATTATTATTATTTTTAATGTTTTTCTTCTCTTGTGTCAGTCACTCCAGCATCAATCAGAAGTGCTGTGGCTCACATGTACCAGCCATTGTTAACAATCAGAAGCTGCGCCATGATAGAAGGTGATAGACAGGATTGATCCAACAGCCTGCAAAGTATTTTTGAAAGTGCGCTGCCTTTCAAATCGCGCCCTTCCAATTGGAGTTTTCCTTAGATGGTTTGGTGAACAAAACCATCTGAGTCAGGTTAGTAATGCTCCATCACATGTTTTACATCTATTACAGGGTGAATCTTAAACTGAAGCTTGACTTTAAAGCAACCCAACGGAAGTTTCATGTAAGTTTAGTTCTTTCACTCGTAGCTCGGGCTGCGGGGGTGCTAGAGACGGGAGCATGCTGATGCGACCTTCCTAGCCGGAGATATGGCCCCATTTTACAATAAACTTCCGTTGGGTCGCTTAAAAACAAATATCGCAAATCGAATCGCAATCGCAATATTTGTCAGAAAAATCGCAATTAGATTTTTTCCCAAAATCGTGCAGCCCTATTCTGAACATTCAAGAGAACTAGATACATCCCAACACAATGTATTCCAAGAACTCTGCATCCTTCCTTCTTTTTCTCAAGAAACAGGGAGTGAGTGTCCGGCCTCTGACTCAGCACATTGTTGCATCTACTAGCCAGCGGATATTACAAAATGCTGACACCCAGTCCAAAGTTGTCTCACTAACAATCAAATGAATGATATTTGTTTTGAAAAAAGAGTGAGCAATGGGACATCGCCATTTCTTACATCAGTGATTGCATTAACAGGCTATTTGTCTTTATGCAAGTTAATTATTTACTATCATCATTGTTATGCAAATGGTCTCATATCTTTCTACTGTAATGCTGCAATGTGGCTGACCTTGATGACCCTTCTGATAAAATGTGTATGCAGTTTATGCATGTATTTTCCTTAATTATAACGGCCTGTGCATATTTAAAGTTAAGTTTGCTTTTGTTTTCTAGAGGTCAACATGTAGGAGTTGCGGCCCTTGTGTTAGAAATGAGTGCAGAGTAAAGAATGCAGTGTGCCAATACTAGGTCAGGCCTTAAATACACTGGAGTACGGTCACCAGCACTGAAACAGTTGGAATACAATAGCCTGTGATTGGAGTCACTTTCCATGTGCATGACTTTGACTGCTTCTACTGAAACGTGTAGAAAACAGACTATTTATCTGACAAATCATGTTGATATATTGAGGGCCAACCTTCATCTGAGTTCGCAAATAAACACATCCCTCCTCCATACATATAAAGCATGTCTCACTGGACATTGTTCATACCCTGATGAAGGCAGGATTAGAGAGAAGTTGCCAAAAAACAGCTGTCACAAAGCAAAGTGGGTCACATTATCAAAAGGCATATTGAAATAAATCTGCCAGACTTTGATTGACAGTTAGATCAGACATGCACACAGATCTTAAAATGGTGTAACAGCAGGATGACTGCATCAAGCATCAAGGCACAGCTACAAGTGTGTCTACGTGAGAAAGAGGGCATTGTTTGCAGACAATACTTTGGGAATCATCTAAGATGGGTAATGTGACACCTTGGAAACATTTTTTATGACATTTTGTATACTTATGGGTATGTGACTTTTGGGGGCTTTACTTGTTTTCATTGGGCCATTTAAATTAAATGTTTCATAAGTACAAACAATGCCCTACTTTAAGATTATTTTTTATGTTTCACATGGAGGCCGTGTTTGGGGATTGCAATTGCTTACAGTGTTTATTTCCACTTTTATTTTTCTATTTTGTGTTTTATAGCCATTGAACTTATATAATATAATGATCTTATTACCAAGTTTAGCTGAAAAGTCCTAGTGCACAGGACATACCTCCCATTCATCACTTTTAATTTCCTCTTTCCAACACTGTCTGTAAGGCCCATTTGTGACACTACCTACACGACAATGTGTTTGTGTGAAAAGGAAACCAAACATTAACCCATCGTTGGCCTTGCGTGTTGCTTACCTTGTGCGTGTGCTAGCTTTAGAGAGCAGGTGCAACAGAGTATAGTCCAAAGAATCAGAAATCTCCTAAAGAGAAAGACAACAAAACAAGGTGTTATGACAGGTAGTACAGAGAGCTTTTGGATAAATCTTTCAATAATGCTTTGATTGTTTGGTCTGTAAAATGTCAAAAGCAATGATACACTTCCGTCCAATGTAGCCACAGCTCCTAAAACTGTACGCATTATTTTATCCGGCGTTACAAACAATGGTTTATGCTCATTCATTTATTGAAGTCTTCATTGCAGAACAAGTCTAAGTTAATACATACGAAACTGGCACAGTAAAATACTTAACCCACAGATGCCATTAACTCCTGTACTTGCAACTCCCACAGTGATCAGATCTGTATGAGAGGAGCAGCAGTGTCTCTGCTGTGTTCAAAGAGCCTAACATCTGTTTTCAGACAACAAGCTGTGTCTTATCTCCTGTCTGCCTGACCCAGATAAGCTACTGCTCTGCAGGGCGGCCTGAGAGCACCTCTAAAAAAGGATATATACACTGCATCACCTTAAAACATACCATTCAAAGTGAAAGATTGGGACAAGGTAACATATGTAATTTACCCATGCCACAATTTATCATGCAAATAATCCAGCGCCACATAAATATGCTTTTGTACACTTAATGGTAACAAGCTCTCTCTCCACCTTGCTACACCTTGTCATTTGAGTCCCAAAAGAGGAAACTTAACGGACAATAAACCAAGTTTAGGTGAAAAGGATGAAAATGACTGATTTATATTGCAATAGTATTGTTATTGTGAATTGTTTGGCCACAATACAGGTACAAAATACAAGTGTGTAGTCACTTAGATATAATAAACTATGCTACTGAACACCATTTTATTTTAATTGGTCATCATTGATAACTGAAAGTTTAGTATTTCATTTGGATACTTCAGAATTAAATGTTGTATGTCTTGCTGTATTGATTACTGATTGCCTTTATGTTGCATTGATTGAAGGACTAGTGAAAGGGCACTGAAAATCCAAGCAAAACTTATCATGAGACACTCAGCGCACCCAAAAAAATAAAATGGTATCCTTCAACAGGAATTAGATCCCAACTGTTTTCACATGACAACAGTGACATTTATCATCTTGTCAGCCAATAAACAGCTCTTTTGCAACATTGATTTGTCTGTGACATTTATTTATAAGAAGAAAGGTGAAACAGGAGTGTCGATTGCTGACACGTAGAGAGATGTTTTGGAACCAAAAGGTGCAGGCACACCAAACTGAATTGAAGGAAAATAAATGTCAAATCAATGTGTTGAACAAGCGCTGACAAGTGTGAATGTATTAGCACATCTTACTGTTGGGTCTTGACACTAGGAGCTAATAATTTAGTTGTTTAGTATGTGAAACTGGACTGGGGCAAGTTATGTTCAAAGTGAACCGGGGTCAGTGACATAAAATAACCAACTTATGGGAAATCACACTAGTGGTTTTCCGCAGAGAGCCGCAGGAAGCCACTGGTCAACCACTGACACACTGACTGCTGGTTGGAGCTTTTAAAAAAATAATCCTACTCACTGCCTCACTCTGACATTAGCATAAACACTAAGGAAAGGGGGAGGGGGTTCAGTTTGTGAAGTTTCTCATATATCAAGGGGTGGTTATATGATGCAACATGTTGACTTGTACTTCCCCTCCCATTGGGACAGTGGGCCAACCAGCTGAGTGAGATGCACAGCTGGGAGGAGAGAGAAAAGGGTGGAGGATAGGGTTGTCTCCTCCTCTCATACATCTCCCTCAAATGAGTCCCAGATCGTTTGGCAGCTCACTCTGGTACAAGCTGCACAGACACAAGCTCAGGAACAGTAGAACAGACTGCACGAGCTTCCAATGAACTGTCTAAAGAGCAGATCAAATATGTTTCCATGAACTATCCTGCAACCACCTGTCTGTAACTGACTATAAATAATAACATTAAATGTGTGTTTTGTCTCAGAATATCGTTTGCAACACGTAACTTATATAAATGGAACTAGCAACCTTTCAGGACTAGCACTGTCAAATGCACACTAATCAAGTCGCAGGTGATGTTCACGAGCACATGAATGATTCCATATTGAACCCGATAAAAGAAGGTCAGAAAAAAGATACTTCATTTTGAAATATAAAAGGTGTAGACTTACCCCCCGACTCCAGTGCATTTGAGTTTGGAGTACGGGGCATTGTCCGGCTCCATTGCGGTTACTTCATTCTTTCTTGGGAGTTTTTTTACCACAGTCCAGACGAAGCAGAAAAAGTTTTTCCATTCCAGGTGTTTCAAAAGGCTCGCGCGAGGATTGAACGTGCAATGAAACAAACAAACCAACAAAAGCGGGATTAACCTGCAGTGGAAATGCTGCTTTCTGTCATTGTCTTGTATCTGTATGTCCCTGAAGTCTCAGAAGATGACACCAGATTGACAAAAAGACGCTCCGGAGAACTCCACCTGTGCGCTTCAAATGTGTTTTCCTTCTTCCTTTCGCGCGTTTTTAAAAGTACAATGAATGTCCAGTCAAATCTAGTCCGGCTTTCCCGGGGAACTGTTGCAGGACAAGATGACGACCGCCGTTGTCACTGTGTGTATGTGTGGACTTCCCAAAATGAAAGTTTATTGTGGACTGAGGAAAATCTTGAGAACCGGGAAAGGGGGAACACCTCCCTCTGTCGCACTCAGCTGACATCGAGAGAAACAGATTTAAGCAGAGACGGTGCAGCTTCAGCTTCTTCAGCTGAAGGGGGGTCTCTTAGGAAGCAGTTGTTGCTAGGTCAAACATGCAGTAGGTTCTCGTCATGTATGGTAATACATTAATGTGTGTGCAAGCTACAAACATCATTTTGACTATGAGTCCAATCTCTCTCGAAGCCTCCTTTGGTGATGTTATTAGTGACACCTGTGCTTTCCATACTGCAGTTGAAAATGTCAGCTGTGTAAAATGTCTACTGTAGAATTTTCCTGGCCTTCATAATGTAAACATGGCAATATAACACTATTGCCCTTAAAGCAATAAATATAGTTTTAGCCTATTGAAATTGAACACCTTTCCAAAACATGGTTTATTCTCTAAAACTAGAGAGGGTTGTGCAACTTGTTCATTGTTATGCACTTGAACTGAAGCTCCACCAAACTGGGGATGTGGTATAAGATGTAGAATTTCTTACTTTGAACATTTTCTTATTGTTTTGTTGTTGTTGTACAATACTTCTGCTCCTACTGAAACAGGATGTTTCTTGGCTGATATTTTTAATAATTTGCACATTAATAGTTGTCTAGGTTACTTTGCCTCAATACAATTATAATTTAAAACAATTATACAACATGTTAATTTGACCGATAATAGCATATATAAACTTACAGTTAATACAGAAATTAGTCAGAGGAGCATGACAGTTCATTCATGACCTTGGAAAGAACATACAACCAAAGCCAACTAAAAATGTGAAGACCTTTTGCGTCATCTAACAACTACACTGGCTCTTTTTGAAATGTATTTATTTCCTGTGTGAGAGGTGGTATAGCGTTTACAGTAAAACCATCATTCAAATATGATGGACATATTTGACTTATAACAAATTACTTATTCCTTTTAATCAACCTAAAAGCTAAGCCAATAGATTAGCTTTTTGTGACAGCTTTACTCCACCTCCTGCTACACCAACATCCACTTCCGTTCTCACCCGAGTAGCAGAGATCTGGGTTACAGGGGGGCTCACTGGTTCCAGTGTGTGTGCTGTCGTGTGCTGTGAAATTCTTCTGCCAAAGAAAGTCCTCATTGACCCGCCTTTAGCAAACACGCTATGACAGTGTCCAGGGGAGACCCAACAGAGCAGCGATTCAGCTGCCTGCAACTGGATCCCTCCTCCTCACACAGAGCCCCCTCTCAGCCCGTCCTGCAGGGCCAGGAAGGAAGGCAGCTCAGCACCTTGAAAGAGCAACTTCCCATGTACCTGTATGAGCTGCGTCGGATGTCAGTTTTTGTTACCACAAGTTTTAGTTCACTGACAAGGAGGGCAATGTCCCCACAGCCTGTGGAAGAGCGCAGAGGAAGATCTCCAATCTGGGGTGTAACGTTTCATGGGGTTTGTAATGATTATTGCAGCAGCCTATGGAAGTGGTCTACAGACTGTGGCCCAGAGACTGCAAATTGTCGTGGAAGGCACCAGGGGCGGGCGAGTAAAGAGAGGGATAGTTTAAAGGCATGGTTAAATATTTTGGGAAAAAGGCTTATGTTCTTTTCTTGGCAATCAATCAATCAATGTTTATTTATAGAGCCCAATATCACAAATGTTACATTTGTCTCAATGGACTTCACAGTTTGTACAGAATATCAGTGTGACAATACGACACCCTCTGTCCTTAGACCCTCACATCGTAAAAGGAAAAACTTCCAAAAAAGGAAAAACCCCACCGTTTAAAGGGGAAAATGGGAGAAACCTCAGGGAGAGCAACAGAGGAGGGATCCCTCTCCCAGGACGGACAGACGTGCAGTAGATGCCGTGTGTAAATCGAAAAGCTAATAAATGTACAACATAGGTAGACCAAATGTTTGGCAATGCATGTGTCTATAATAAGAAGATGAATCCACAAGGATGTCAACAATCCTGTGGGAGTCGTCAGAGAAGTAGTATGATGAAGGTCAGGCAGGACCACATAGGTTCAGCCACGACTCGAAATCCACGACTCGAGATCCAGGACTCAGATCAGGAATCAGGACTCAGGATCAGCCACGACTCAGGATCCCAGCGTAGATAGACACCAAAAAGAAGTTTGGGGGAAGCTGGGTTATTCGGAATATGAGAGTACACAGGTACAGACAGAGAGAAGGAAGAAGTAAGGTGTCCCCCGACAGTCTAAGCCTATAGCAGCAAAACTAGGCGCTGAATCTAATCAGCCCTAACTATAAGCTTTATCAAAAAGGAAGGTCTTAAGCGTACTCTTAAAAACGGATAGGCTGTCTGCCGCCCGAACACAAACTGGAAGCTGATTCCACAAAAGTGGAGCTTGATAAGAAAAGGCTCTGGCTCCCATTGTACTTTTAGAGACTCTAGGAATAACTAACAACCCTGCATTCTTGGAACGCAATGCCCTAGTAGGACAGTAGGGTATAATGAGTTCTTTAAGGTAAGATGGCGCCTGCCCATTAAGGGCTTTGTAGGCGAGAAGAAGAATGTTTTATTATATCCTGTGTTCTATAGGAAGCCAGACTCTAACTCCTAACTCTGGTTAGTACACGAGCTGCAGCATTTTGAATCAGCTGAAGCGACTTAACTGACTTCTTGGTACACCCTGATAATAAAGAGTTACAATAATCCAGCCTAGAAGTAACAAATGCATGGACTAGTTTCTCTGCATCGATTTGAGGCAAGATATGCCTGATTTTTGCAATGTTGCGTAGATGAAAGAAGGCGGATTTTGAGATTGATTTTATGTGGGCGTTAAAAGATAAATCCTGATCAAATATAACATCAAGATTCCTTACAGTCTCACTGGAGGCCAAATGAATGCCATCCATTGTTAACATATCTTTTGATCCTTTGTTTCGTAGAGTCTTTGGGCCGAGTACAATAACTTCTTTTTACGAAGAGGTTTTATCACTGCTACTTTAAATGAGTGTGGAAGATAGCCTGATAATAAAGACATATTCATAATATTTAATAAAGAAGTTCTAATTAATGGAAACACTTCCTTTAACAGCAGTTGGAATTGGGTCTAAGATACACGTTGATGGTTTAGAAGAAAGAATCATTGAATTCAATTGTTCAAGGTTCAATAGTTGAATAAAAGGATTTATATCACTTTCTGTTGAAGGTGATACAACTTCTGCTGATAAAACAGCAGATGCATAGATTAGTTTAGCATAAACACTGGTAACAGCCTGGCTCTGTCCAACGGAGCCTCTAAAATAATGAACACTTTTGTTGAATACTTACAAAAGCTAAAGTGGTAAAACTTGATGTGAATTAAGAAGACACTGCTCCCAGCTAAGTATGGAATATAACTCTTTGTTATTCAGCACTAGGTGCTTTGACCCAGTTGCTTGGTGCTGGTATGCAGATTTTGTAACTGAGCCTTGCAAGCTGTTTACATTCTTTGTCCTAAGCTAAGCTAACTAGATAGATGGTAGCTTTATATAACCTCACATGAAAGTTGTTAGTTTCGATCTACGTTTTGTAGTTAACTCTCTTCAAGAATGCCCAAAACAGCAGATATATCTCACAGATGCTTCATTCTATCATTCCTGTTTTTCAAAACATTGTCATGACTTTGTCCCCAAACATGTTCCTAAATATTTTTTAGGGAAATCTTTTTTCTTCTTTTTCAATTAGTTTCTCTAAATAATTATTTAAAATACAAATGGTCAATTGGTCCTTGACATGAAAAAGATTTAAAGCAATGTTGGCCTTTAGGACGCTGCGCCAAGGGCAATGTTGACGCGATTTTACGACCGATTTCCCACTTGATAACAGTTGAATTAGAATCTCATTCTAATCAGAGTAAATACTATTCTCCAAGTTTAATTGAAGCTAAAATCCTGTTTCATGGAAAACCTGAAAGAGCTCTTGAGGAAAGATGTATTTGTTTAGAGATATCTGGGGGCACGTTTCTCTTTTGGCGTTTTATAAAGTAATGGTCTTCCACTCATCACATATGAGTGCCATCCTGGACCCAGTCTATAACCATTGACAGGTGTGGATAGGCGCTGTGACTGTTTTCACTCCAGAGCGGTGGTGGGTAATGGAAGTCAGCTGGCCTTGATGCTCGGACATTACGCTGGATATTGGATGTTCAGTGTCTGCAGGAAATTGGAGGATCTTTCTGCAGACATTGTCAAACTAAATGGGTACCCAATACAAAATGAATCATCTTTAGTTAATAGACCTGTCACACCATTTATGAGCCACATTTGGTTGTGTGCAGTCCAAGTATTGCGATGATTTATTCCTTTGCCTGTGACTGTCATTTCAAAGATTGGTAAAACATCAAAAGACAGAGTGGATTAGGATAACTGTAGGTTGTTCCTCCTTCGTTTTTCTTATACCAAGTCTCAAAATAATGAACATTGAAAATAGCAAATGTTCTTTTTCTTGTCCTGCTCTAGTGATGGGATCTCTTATCTGATCAACACAGGGTCTTTTGTTTACTCCCATGTCGTGGGGAATTGGGGCCAGCTGAATGCAGCAGCGTCTGTCCATCCACAGCTGGATCCAATAAGAGCGTGCCGCGGTGCTGTGTTTACCCATTCCATACATTACAACAGGGCATTTAGAGAACAGTTCCATTCATTCTATTCAGGAAAGTCCAAATAAGAGTGATATAACACTATCTGCCTGTTTTTAATATGTTGCTGCCTCAGGATGGAACTGCATAACTTCTACTAATGGGATTGTTTTGATAAGGTTTAAGGCTTACATAACTGTTACTGATCTCCAATGACAAACCATGAACACAAATAAATAAGAGCTGAAACAAACATTCACTAAATAAGGAATTTTGCCAGAGAATTGATAAAGTAATTGTTCTCACACAAATGCAAAATAAATGTGATGCTTCTATGTTATTTAAATATGCATCTTTTCTTTATTTTCAATTATTTATATACTAAGACTTAGACATTAAGAATACAACTAGGACATTTGCAACGATTGAGTTTTTCTTTAAGGCATCTCTTACAAATACTTTGTTATTATCATATGACAACTGTCTATAATGTGACAGTGGTTGCGAATAGTGAAGCAAAGAGATTTTCCCCTCAGCTCTATGGAGCGGTTTAGCTTTAAGGTCATTATTTTGGTTCTCAACTCACAAGTGTACAGTCTTGGTTCGATCTCGCTACTCTCACCTTGACTGGCACTTCAGCAGGGGGCTAATCTTTTGAAAAAAACGACATTTTCCTTGAGAACTGGATTTAAATAAACACTGAATATTTGACTAAAATACATTTTCTTTGTGTTTTCCCAATGTATCAATCTGCATCCTCCGCAAAAATTAATTCACCATAACAATTCAATATGTATAAGTTTACATCAAGTGTTTGTTTTCATATGTTTGAGTAATTGTCATACAATTTAGGAATCCAGGTTAAATGACAAATGCTGCCTTTACAGAAAAAAGACAAATCGCTTCTTAGCACAAAACAGAAAAAGGTTGCTCCTTTAAGTGCATGTGAAAAAGCTTTCCAGCTCAAATCAGGTTTCATTAGATTGTCCATGCAAAAATGTGTGTTTTGGCTTATGTCTTTGTGGTCAGGCTCCATGTTAAGTGAACACATTTTATATTTCCTTTGTGGCCAGCTCTGTTACATCAGTCAGTCATCTGAGGCACCGGCGTGCTGCATTAGTTAAACATTTCTTCCATAAGGCATCTGTTTTGCTTACAACTTATTTAAAACACATAGTTTAGAGCAGAGCACAACACTGCACTCATGTGGTTAACCAAAATTCTAATTAATTTCCTTACTTCTTAATAAAATGTTAATAATCATAATTTAAGAAGCAGCAGAGTCTGAATCTTTCTGAAGGCCAGATTATAAGTGGTAATTATTGCCAAGATCCTACCCTGCGGAGCTGCAGAGAAACATACCCAATTGCCAAGCCAGAGGCATTGTTGGGGTGACATTTGAGTGGAGGATCAAACCGCTGATGAATAATCCATATTGAAAAGCTTCTCTTTCTGCCAAATGTCAAACAGCAGCGGGAGCCATTGTTCAAGAAGCAGACCCTACAACTTTTCATTCATCATCCTCACAATGCTGTCACATACTGCAGTGAATAGGGCAATGCAGGGTGAACTGAACATACAGATGTTTGTCATCTGAAGAGTTCAAAGACTGTGGCATTAGATTTATATTCTCATGTATTCCACTACCATTATAATGGACTGACTATGCCCTTTATCCATTTTTCTCTCTTTATTATTCACTTTACTTTAACTTTAAGAGGTCATGTTATCAGTTCGGTTTGTCTATTTGTCAAAAGGTTAAGGGGAAACTAAATGTATAATTAAACATTTGTGTTAAAATTGCAAGGTAGTTCATGGCCTTGGTAAAGGGTCTGCCCTCTACACTGTTTTAATTACAATTTCACTGTCATTATTCCGCATTTTAAGTGGATTTGTATGTCCTTTTATGGCACTGCATAATCCAAAAAATAAGGTTCATTAAGTTGCCCTAATTGTTTTTAGAAACCTGAAGGGATATAGCTTGAACATTGCAATGTATATAGATGAAAAGTGTTCTATTCTCTATCCCATTAATCATCCCATTACATGTGTGTTTTGACTCATTAAGTAGCTGGGAAACATTGGTTTAAATGCGGTTGGCATATCAAATACAACCCTAACTGTACTAATAATGAAACTGTAGCTATGCATGCGTCATCACAGCAGAATGCAGTCTATTAATTGCTATCCTATTCCAGACAGCAATGGGGGATCTGGTATGGAGAGACCCCACAAAGATATCCTGCTTCAGTGCTACATCTCATAAATCAAAAAACCTTCACTCTCATCCTCAGCCAGGCCTCTCCACATTCATCCTCTGCTGCACTGCATGCACTAAGAGCCAACATCAACTTGCTGCTCCCTTCTCACTGTTTACTGTAACAGTTGAGAAGATAAAAACACTAGAAAATCTACTGAGCTGTTACTCAAGAGCTGATTATCTTAGCATTGACTTAAACATGGCAATGATTCCATTTAGCAAGCCACAAAGCCAAGATTTCTTTTCAGGGCATACAACATGTACACAATTGTATTTGATTAACAAAAAACGTTTTAAAAAGACATCTGATTTTGACAGAAACAAGTAAGTGTTTGCCTGCAGTCCGTACAGAGCTGTTTTTAAAGGTCCAAACAGAGAGATTGCTGTTCCGACAGAGCTCCAACGCCCCCAAGCTTCCGTAAACATATAAACACCACCTGGCTTTCTAAATGTGGGCTGAAAATACACAAAATACACACCCCTGCCCTTCTATTCCCTCTTGTCGTATGCTGACTCAGACTGTTCCATGGCTCAGATCCTCAAAGAGGATTATCCTCCAAAAGTATCCGATACAGTCAGTCCCAGAACACTGATGTTCTTTTTGTTGGTGGTGGAAATGAAGAAGCAAAGAAGCATAAATGTCCTTGTGTTGTTTATTTTGAAATGTGTTTCAATACTACTTGTCTAAACTGCCTCAATTAAGGCTGCTTTGATCCAGATAGCGTTTGGAGTTTGTTTCAATTATCCTGCCAGTATACTGGTCAAATATCATCTGTGTTTATTTATAGAAACTATTTATAGGCATGACATCCTCAAGCCATGTTTATAAGGAGTATAGTATTCTTTATTACAAAGTAGGTTACTTGTGCTTTTACATTATAACTCTTAATAAAATAAGAGCCGTTATTAGACTTGAATATCATCATAGCAATTGATTATAGCATGCTGCTGCTGATTTAAAATCAAACATTGTCCATTGGCTATACTGTAGGCCTTTTCTCAGACAACAACAATATAGCCTGGAACTAAAGAAAATAAATACCGATTACTTATTGCTGGCTAATATCTTTTTTTACCTGATGGCTCCCTTGCTGAACCTCGTACCCGTTTGGTGTTAAGGACAGCCTTTCATAATGGCCATCGATAATAAAATATGTTATTACATTTCATTTATATTTAGTTCAGACACAATAAGATTTAGAAGCAAGCCACAGCCGCTCTGCTCAACCAATATCAAAATTAATTCACTTACTTTGGTAAAGTGTAAAAGCGTTGCCCTACCTGTTTGTTTCTGAAGCAACATTATTGCAAAGACATCAAAAGCTAATGGCCCTGCAAACAGATACTGACCCTTTGTATACTGTAAGTAGAAATAAATTGCATCGCCCTGCCCTGGAAACTTAAAGAATGTCTGAATCACTGAAGTAACCATGAAGATAAGTAACAATTGCTCACTTCATTTGTTTTGTTCTTGCTCCTAAGTCAAAGCCAAGAAACTGTATTTCCTCTCTCCGTCTTTGCGACTGCCCAGCATCATTTGTCTGAGACTTCCTCTGTGGATCAGATGAATCTATGCTTCTTTGCAGCTGTAAGAAGAAGAAAGTCCTTGTTTTACAAGTCAAGATAAGTAACAGTTAACCTTTAAGCCATATTGTTCTTATCATTAAAACACCTATGAATGGACCTGATTATTTCTGGCCTGTACGTCAGTGGATACTGCAGCACTAGCCAGGCCTCACTGTAAAGCTAAAGCTCCAGGAGACACGATACAGTAACCTACAAGGGCCTGAAAGGGGAAACTGTTTCTCAAGCAAACCTGTAAATTCCTAACAGATTGAGCTTCTGTGATTGAAGGCTGTGTTTTGGAAGAGCAGTTGAAAGAAGCTAGCAACACAGCAGGATTTGTTTCAGGGCAAACACAGATAACATGAGCAGACAGACAAAGGGGTCACTGATCCGAGTTTTACTTGTAACAGAGAAAGCACCAAGGCCTTATCGAAAGAGGTCTGTGAATTACAGTGAGCCTCTTGTTTGCCAGCTTGTGCTCAGCCAGGCATGATGGTGTACCACTTAGGTTTATGTTCAACCGCAACTACAAATGTAGCTGTTGAGATCTTAGAGGATGAAGTCAAACAGAAAAGAAAGTTGGACTCTTTTAGTGCTGATATCAACATTTTACCTGTCTTGTGTCCATGACTAAAGTTGCAAATAATCCATTTGACATAATAACACACCCAGACCTAGACTATATCTTTAGAGTTTGAATGTACGGCACCACAACACCACAAAGCTTTTTCAGACTGATACAGGTTCTGCAGATGTAATCTTCAGGTGCACCATTCTCATTTATCTGTCATCCTCCCGGGGCTTCGTCTTTATCGGAGTTCTTCTACTGCAAGGAATTTGCAAAGACTGCAGATGAAACACGGAGGGATTGGTTTCAGCAGAGTCACTACTGGCAGCCTTGAGAAGAGGAGATAATTACCCCTTTGACAAGCTTTGATCACAGGTACAGTTATTTTCAGAATGTCTGTGTTGATAGAACAATGAGATGACAGCCTTGAAAATACAGATACATTTGCCCTAGTTTGTCCCCCCCACCCCACCCCAATGCTTGGATTCTCAATTGAAGCTCTGTATAGCATACAAAGACACAGGAAGGACAAAATGAGGGTAGTTGACGTTAGCTTAGCTGTACATAACACTCTTTTGATTTGTAGAAGTGGAGAAAGGAGTACTGAAATGTTCTAGGGGAGAAAAACGTTGTGGGTAAGTCATCCATGACCTGTAAAAACTGTGGGTGGAATGAATCACTGGTTTCTTTTTTGTCAGTAAATTATTCAATAAAATGACACAGCGATCAGCCCTATGCTAGAATCAGTAGGAGGTGTGAAGTAAGGAGTGATAACGCTGGTGGGAAGACGAAGAAAAAAAACTCAAGGTAAAGATGAAACCTCACCACAAAGAAGAAAGGTTCAGTTCATGTCTTTGAAAATGCATCCAGACCACGGTGCAGCTCTAAAGCAAACACGCCTCCCACACTACCTGCCTGGGCTAAACTAAGATGCGGCAAATTGTTGGCGGGGCCACCCACTTGTAGGAAGGACGAGACCTTTGTGTGTGTGTTTGAAGGTCAAACATGTCGAGTGAGTCAGGCTGTTATTTTTTTCTTTCTGACCTCAAAATGTAAACAAAAGATCTTATGAGTTCTTTATTCCCTGTTTATCCAGTTCCACAATGAGTCTAATTTTCCGTTTGTAGTTGCAACTTGCAATCCACCTTAAGAGCCATTATGCTTTTCCATGGTTTAGACTTTAGAGCCTGACGTCTCCGCTTATGTCGCTGCTCTCCCAGCAAAGCCAACAGCCATTGCAAACTACTTTCGAGCTGTTTATTATTTTTGCTCTTTTACTTACAAAGCCACATTAAATAGCAAGCACAACTTTTGCAACACCTTTCTACTCATTGTACTCGCCATGAACTGTTGTTGCTCACGTAAATCCAGTCCCTGGCTCTGACGTAAATTTCCTACATATGAAGCACTTGACTCTTTGTGCCAGGCAAAATGTTGGTGGTGAAGTTGAACCAATCTTTGGGGCCAAGAGCCGTCACAGTGGAAACATAAAAATGTTTTTTGCAATTGGGCTCTGGCTCTAAACTCACCGTGGAACTGCCAAGGTGGAAAAGGGGTATTAGGTTTTTATAGTGCATTCCTCCACTCCATTCATTTCCATTTTACCTCCTCCTGTATCCTACTCATTAGTCCTGCACTGATGTCATTCTCATGAAGGCTCAGATGGCTCAGTGGGAACTGTATCCTGCAAAGCAACGCCCCTATGATGTCGTTTCCTCCCACGTCACTGATGCCGTTCCTGTCCAGATCCACCTGTCGCAGACTCAAGTTCTCTTTCAGCATGTCGGCCAGCAGCCTGACCCCTGGGTCTCCCAAGTTGTTCTCGTCTAAGATGATTTGAGACAGGGAGCTGTTTCCTTTGAGGCTGTCGAAAAGCTCCTTCCACGCCGCCAGATCAGCACCGCTGGTTTGAGCAAGCCCCAAGTACTGAAGGCATGAGTGGTGCTTCATATATGATGCTAACACCTTCACACCGTCGCTGCTCAAGCCATTTCCCCCAATATCCAGTTCTAAAAGCGTAAAAACCCTGAAAGAGCTCCACCCAGTGGGGAGCTGAAGAAGCATATTCTGCTCGGATGGGAAGAGCATGGCCTGCTGGATGGCAGCAGCAGCTCTTGCTGTTTGCTCCTGCAGCTCAGCAATTCCATTCAACAGGGTCAGCACTCCATGGTCACGCAGTTTGTTTCCAAACAAGCTGCAAAAGAGAGAATAAAATGGTCACCATGGAGATTTATGTGGATTCCTCCATGAAGCCATTTCTTTTAACTGTGTGGCCTTGCACCCTGATACAAAATCATGTTTCCCCCTGTATGACAATTTCACATTCTTTTTGTATGTATTAGTTTAATTTGTATTAGTGATGGCTCTTTGAAGGGAGCCAGATCTTATGGCTCCGTTCCTTTCCGAGAGCCGTTCAAAAGAGCCAGGGTTTTTTTTAAGGGGGCGGGGTTAATAGGTGTATCTGCTAAATAATCACCAGGATAATGATTGACTGTATTGCCAGAAATCTACTTTTACTCAGAGAAAATGTATAACTTGCTACATCTCTCAGCCAGCCAAACTACTACTCAAGCAGCATGCGTTATGCCATCATCATCATCTATGGCAAATTTGCATTCAGGAAAGCAAGTTCCTTTAAAGGCGAGTGGATTTGTGGCCGGCAGTGAACCAACGATAAAAAGAACGGCTCTCACCATGTAGGACTCGGTTCCCTTCTTTCGTACCAAAGAGCCTTTCAAAATGATCGGATCGTTCGTGAACGTCACATCACTATTATGTATGTTTCACAGCTTTAAGAACTGCAGAAATGCTACTCGGCCATGGTTTAAAGTAACATTTTGTCCCTGAATTCCCATGATTGAATACCAAGTTATTTATATATTTTTCTAGAAATAACAAGCATTTTTAATAACTGGATATAAAGCTAGACCTAGGCTATTACGTTTAATTTAGTTTTCTTGTGCTCTCAAATGTATACTGTTCTTATCTAGAGAACATGTAGTTATCTTAAGATTTAGAGAAACATGTGATCTTGTTATCTGAACCACATTTGTTATTTTAAACCAATGACGTAAACTACTTTACAAATGTAATCCGATCACATGAAAACAAAGAAAATAAACCATGTTCCTCTAGGGCTGCCACAAAGGTTGTTCAAATTGGAAAATGATATCTGATCATCAGAAATGATATTGATCATTTGTTTATTTGGTTTGCTTTTTTTAAATTAAAAGATTGAACATTCTCACACTTCTGAGAATATCCTTCTAGGCTGTTGAGATGTATACATTATGTGCATTTTGATCATGGTTCGGTAAATTATTTCATTCCTTTCATGACAATGTTTAAACCGCTGTACATTTTTTGTTTATTTAATCAAAAAATATATAAACTACAGTCCAGGTTATTTGCCAGACAATATTTGGCTCAGACTATAACTTCCTGGAGTGTGCGTTGCTTGCCTGACAACTGCTCAGAGCTGTGCCGAGCAAAGCTAACTAGCTGCAGCTCTATATTTGATGGGCAGATAACAAAAGGTTATCTTCCATCTAACTCTTTACCAGAAAGCATAGAAGCGTATTTTCCCAATTGATGAACTATTCCTTTGCGCTGCATTTACTCTACCTCTGCATGTGATGTCCAGCGGCACTTGAGCCATATCTCTCACACATTTCATTATGCAATAGAAGTTACTGTCAGAATCAATGTCATAAAAAAAGTTCTTGCCTGTTCATTCACAGTTTTGTTATACTAATTCAAAAAGGTAAGTCACCGGAGGCATTTCTAATTCACATAAAAGAGATGGATTCTGTAATTCAACAGTGAAAGGCTAAGATGTTATTCTGCAATGATGAGGCTATCCTTGTTATTCAACGTACTTTTTGAATACAGAAAAACTGACCAGATTATCACTCTTTCTCAGATTTTGGTGCAGATCAGTGGCGCCTGGGACTTACTGTAAGCCTCTGACCTGAGGCTTCACTCTCAGAACGTCCAGCAGGATGTGGGCCCCATATGGGCCGATAAGGTTCAGATTGAGGTTTAGCAGCGTGACCTCGGACAGGCTGCTCTTCAGGGCGCCCGCCAGGCTCAGCAGAAGCTCGTCTGTAAGGTCTGTGTTCCTCAGTACCAGCTGCTCCACCTCATCGGACGTGCTCAGCACCGTCATCATGGCGTCCAGCTAGGGGTGCAAAACATGAGAAAGGTAGGGAGGAGTGAAAAATATATTTTCTATTTCATGACCTTGCTGGTTTATGGGCTACCACATGATGTTGCAAGGATCACCAATAAGTACATTATTGAGATTCTAGTTTATCTAATTTGCCAGGCAGAAAGTTTTGTAGGATACATCCATTTTGCATCATGATCCCAAGAATATCATTTGGAAAACTTAAAAGGAGAATATGATGAAAAATAAGAATTCCATTACATTGATTTCATGGCCAGGGAAGGTTGCATCAATGTGTGTGAGAGTAAGCCAGAAACCAGTGAAGTTGAAACCTGTGATGTCATCAGGAGACCCACAGAATGTTTTTTTTCCTTGTTATAACCAATTGAGCAGTTTCCTATTGTTGTGTTATCAGCTCTGGAACAGAACATTTCTACATACATTCCCCTATGTCCTCTTAGTGTTATTCATATCATCTTTTCACAATTCATCGTGTATGGGGAAGCTTGCTCATGTGTATTTATATTTTTGGACTGTCTTAGGCCTTTGGAATAAAAAAGTGATTGAAAAATGGGCCCCTTTAAGTAGTTCATAGTTTGAGTGTGAGAGCAGCATAACTCCAACATGTGGCCAAGAGTGAGATGTGAGCGGGGCAGGTGCTGGAGGTTTTCTAAACACAAAGACGGGCCGAGAGTACAGAGAGACACATGTCTGGCTGTCGGCCACCTCCACCATGCCACTCTGCTAGACCTTGAGGAATTTTTCAGCAGCTATTGGAAGGTTTTTCATCATGATGCGAAAACGCCTGCCTGTCCCAGATAAAACTCAGTGACCATTTGTTACCACTATGTGTGTTAACCTCCAAATAATGGTTATTTTGTTACAATGTTAAATGATGCATGCTAATGAGGTAAAGGCCCTTCCTGTAATTGTCATAGATTAGAATTTTTTTAATAAAAAAACATTTCTAAAATACTGACACTGATATACTTGATTATCCCTTTGAAACTGATATATAAACGAATAGCATTTCCGCTTTTTCAGTTTTATCACATAAGGGTGACTACTGAATGACCATCATACAAAAATATTGCCTGTAACTACTTCACACTAACGGAAAATGTATGATTTTATATTAACACTTTATTTTATTATTTGGCACTTCGATCACCAGTTCTAACAAAAATGTATGCACGCTGCTGCATAATGCAGGAATGGGGTCATTTGGCCCCCATTCGGGTGATTTAATGCCAATAACTTTTTCTGGCAAGAACACAGATTCACCACAGTAGTTTGTGTCGTACACACACCTGCGCCTGCAGGTCTTGTTCTCTAACAGGCTCTTCTCTGCCAGCACTCTGGCTGGCCGTGTCCTCTTCTTCCTCTGGCTCTCCATCAGGCTGCAGGACCGTGTCACTTTCTGCACTGCGCTCCACATCTGAGCCTGGCGCTCCAGGGAACGATGACAGGCTCTTCTGAAGGCGGCACCTCTCCAGGACTTGGCATTAAAGAGGGACAAAAACAACTCAGGCGTAATCAAACTTTCTCTCCTATTGCCAAGTGCACACAGCAATATTAATACCCAGTGTTGGTGTGAGAATGTAATAATAAAATCTCATATTCAATTTGAGCATTCATGTTCAATAGAGGAAACAGATCTGCTGACTATTTAAACAGCAGGCACGTGCATGTGAAACAAAAAGATTAATAACCTCTCTTAGGGCTGGGCAAGATATCAATATTATATTGATATCATGATAAGAGACTAGATATTGTGTTAGATTTTGGATATTATCATAGGTTTGGCTTGGCTGGTTTTAAAGCTGCATTACAGTAAAGTGAAGTCATTTTCAGAATTTACCAGAATTAACTCTTTTCAATCTTAGACGTTATATCTATTTTAATTGTGATTATTTATCAAAATTCACATTATGATAACATTTTGTTAAAGCATCAACGATCAACATTGCAATACTGAAAGGATATCAATATCAAAGATATTATGATAGTAGTATTTTTTTCACATCGCCCAGATCTAACCTGTCCCACATGTTGTCTTCCTTCAAGCACACATTGATCAATCTATCACTTATTAAGCAAATTCAATAATTTATTTCTAAGTGTATTACATAAATCAGTAACAGCACTCCAGAGGGATTTCCATGCTGCAGTTTTTTACTCACTGTTTGCCTTGAACCAGTTGTGTTTGTTCGGGCCCTTCTCCAGCGCGGTGCTCATTTCCACACATTCTTTATAGAAGTCCTTCAGTCTTTCCCCGTCTCTGTTTTTCCCATTTGATCCCAGCTCCTTCTGTTTCTCTCCATTCCGCTTAGTCAGCGTTTCCTCATCCTGCAATGAATCTGAGCAAAGAAAAAGTCTTGTTCCTTATTTATGTTTTCAGCCGACGAGAAACATTCAATGGAAATACCACATGCAGATGGAATAAAAGCAGCTGGAAAATAAATGATAAAATAAAAACTGTGCTTACAAAGAACCTTGCTTGTCTTGTTTAATGTTGGCTTCTCTGTCTGCAGCGCCATTACATTGCCGGTTGTTTTCTTCTGTATCTGTTCATGTCTTGGATTCAATGCTTGTTCTTCACATTTTACTGTCGCCGTTGACCTCTGCGAGACCTCCGAGCCCTTGCTGTCTCTTTCCTCTTCCATTTTCTTTCTAGCTGTCTTGCCTTTGCTCTCTTTCTGATTAGTTTGACCCTTTCGTCGTTTCTTCTTGGAGGTCTCTTTAATCCCTGCTACAGCGGGGTCTTCGCTGTCTGTAGATCCACCACCTCCATCCTTGATGTGTTTTCTCGTCCTCCTTGATGATCTCTTCTCTGGTTTGGCTGGGATAAACAGAGGGGTTGATGGACATGACTCTGCAGAGCCTGCATTGGAGACACAAAATAAAAGAGAGAAAAAAATGCTTTGTACAACGGTTTGTCTTTAAACTAGTCCATTGAAATCAAGGAATGGGCCTGACATTTTTTTGATGAATAAGCTTTAGGAAGTAATGGAAAATTGGGACAATCATTTCCAGGCTTTGTACCATTGCCAGGGCTCTGCTCTACAGGGAGAATCAAGTTCTCCTTTGTGCTGTTTTTCAACTGCTGGCAGGAGCTGTTTTTGTTTCGGAGACTTGTACATCTGAAAAAGATGAAAAAATGCTTTCATTATGACTCACATTCCCTCCCATGTACCAACACCAACACTATCCCCTCATGTCATGCAATATGCATCCTCCATTGGCGGCCAACAATACATCATATCTGCAGAGCAATGGGTTTACCCGATTGGTTTTGACTGGAGCTAATTTTCGAATATTCTGCCAATGAAATGCTGGCAGAGTTTGAAATCTGACCTGTAGCAGGGCAGCCCACCAGCCAGCCAGGCCAGTCTGAAGCAGCTCTTCCTGCCCTGCTGGAAGCCGGGAGCGTAGCGGTACTCGCAGCAGGAACTGATTCTGGCCACCATGATGCCATTAACGTACAACGTAGCACTGAAGGGGAAACCTCTGTGCCTCTGAGAGATGAACTGGAACTGCTCTGGGAAACATAAGGAGAAAATGTTATGAAACACTTGAAGGTTGAAGATGATTATGTTTGATTGTTCTAACAGATCCCTTGTGGTTATCTAACTTTCTTTGCTTGGCTTGACGTGAAGATCAAAAGGTTTAAATAGGGTTTTCCTTTTGTTCTAAGCTCATGGTGTTTTATGACAATTGGCTTTGTAGCAGCAAGGACATAAAATAGCTGATGTTGAAAGTATTTTTGCTTGGGACCCTGGACGGTCAGTTTAGTTGGTAATCCACATAATTGTGAACCAGGAATTATTAAGAATCACAATTATGCAGAGGTAAGGTTGAAGATGGGTCCAAAAACATCAGCTTCAACCCAGAATACCACTCTGTGTGCCCAATGTGATACAAAAATGTATTTATTTGTCACGTAACTTGAGTTCGTATGTAACACAACTTATTAATTTAAACTAAATCATTGACTTCTTTGTCCTGTACCGGTAACTTCAAAACTTCTGTAGATATACCTTAACCACAATCTGGAAATTTAGCATTGAAAAATCAGTGCATGATCTATAGAACACACTGTCAAGGTCTGTCTTAGAGAATATTTCTTCTTAGTCTGTCCTCAACAACCTTCTTTTACAACAAATACATAAATATATGTAAACAGTGCAAAAAAGGGTATAGTGTAGTATCAATGCAATACAAATCAATTAAAAGTAAAAATAACGTCATAAAAAAGCTTTGTTGAATACTATAGACACTTGCTTTGTTTTATTCCTTCATCTCACAGAGCTACAGAAGATTATGTTATCAGATCGCACACACACACTTCCAGCAGAAATACAAAACATCTTTCTATTACACCTGCCTGACACCAAGTGATAGCTGTACAGTGTGTATCGTGATGTAGCAGCAAAAAATATGTTATAGTCTTGTCTGCTGACTTAGTTTATCAGGTCAAACATCAGCCCTCAGTTCTTCTTTCAAACTACTTCAACTGCCTCAGGCAAAGATCCTCACCACCCATTTCACAATGTTGCTTTGAGGGCAGATGAGTAATTAAACATGTAAAAGGTGGATAACACTTCTAATTACACTCACCTATGATTGATAATGACACTAAATACTCTTTTGAGCACATTTGAAAGCCATTCTGGCAATACAGGCACATATTTCACAGCTCCTACCTCCGGGAGTCACCACGCCTTTGAAGACACAGATGTTCTCCCCTCCGTTGACCTGCTGGAGTACTTTCAGCTCATCTTGAGTTGACCCCAACCCTGACCCCCGACGACCTTGTCCCAGGTAGGTCATTGTCACAGTGACGTTGGATTTCTTGGCCTCTTTTTGTGCCTTTAGGTTATTCTAATATGTTGGAAGAAGACAGTGGAAATACCAAAAAAAGGGTTGACTTTGAATTAGGTTTGATTTCATTTAAATTTAACAGATGTGAGATTACCTGTTTTTTGGGGTGAACCCCAGTCCTCTGAGAGTTAACCGATGAGAAAGACCCTCTTCTTTTGTCATACAGGTAAGGACAGGACTGACTCAGCGTCCCTCTGAGTGAACTTAGACTCGACGCCTTCGTTGTGATGGCTGGCAGGTTAACATCGTCTTTACCTGTTCTGCTCGGACGGGTTGTTGCATCATCCAGCTTTTAAGGGTACAACAAATTATAAAGGGGTGAATCCATCTCACACCATAGTTGATCTTAATGTAAGCCCTATAACCTTCTTTAACAGCACAAAAAAACATACTGAAAGTACTACTTTTTTACAAATAATTCACGTACATCGCTTTATATCATGGCATGAGGAAATTGAATTTTTAGTAGTTATTGCTGATACTGTAACATTAACTTGTTGAAATGAATAATGATAAATAAATGAAATAAATCATAATACTGTAGTTGAACAAAATACATAAATATAGATAACATGACAATACAATAAATAAATAAATAAAATCATAATTGCAAAAGAACAAAATAATAATTTGAAAGCATTTGTGGTCATAAAAACTCATAATTATCTGTGAAAAAGCTGAAAGCCTATACCTTGTAGATCTCCACAGTGTCAGGGCTCTCGAGGACGAGGAGTTTGCTCTTCGCTCTGATCAGGCTAGCGATGGAGTAAATCATTTTAGCATCTCTCCCGGGCTGAGCTGGGATCTGAAAGTGAAACAACCTTTAGAGAAGCTAAAAGTAAGCGAGACATGGATCATAAACTTGAGTCAGACACTCACAGGGGTATCTCTGTCCTCTCCGTGGACCCCTCTATAAAAGAGATCCTGGAGGAGACTCTGGCTGTTTCTCCTAGTTCTTCTCATTGATTACTAAGGATGAACAAAAAGAAAATATATATTTTAACACACAATTCTTAAAATACACCATTTCATGCTTTTAAATATATGATTTGACCTAATACTGCCTGAGGATGACGGTAAACTGCTTAGACTACTGAGTGTACAGGTGGAAATTAATTATGTCTTAACACCAATAATTTAGTTTCCCCACTGTTAACTTACAAACCTCCTTTGTCTGCAGGCAGCCTGTCAGTGACGTATCTGTAACATAATCACTTCGTACGCGGCCGTGTCATCTGCTGGGCTGCAGAGGAGGCAGCCGGCAGACAGCAGACCTGGGATCAGAAGCCCCTGTATGCATGAGTTAGCCTCAGATGGTCAAATTCCAGAAATATGGGACTTTGGGGCTTTGAAGTTTCTCAGATAATCACTTTACTGCAGTAACCATACCACCATAAACTTCCTTGCACCCTTTAGTGGCTGGAAAGAGAACAACCTGCAGTTTCTCCCAGAGCATCAGCACAACAAAAATGCGGAAAAGAAACAACAAATAGTTGCCATGTGTTGATGTGTTCAGTGGGACCAAATGTCATTCCTACCAGTGCCTTTGTACAATTTATCACTCACCTTTTTAATTTCCTGTAAAGTATTCAGAACGTTCACTTAAGTAAAAGAAGTAGCCTATGTGATGCACTAAAGATTTTACTGAAATGAAATTATGAAAAAATCAGCACAAAGATGCATAAAAAATATAAGGAAAGATAAATGACTGCGTATTTTAATCCTTTAGTTTGACAAATGTTATTCATGTTATACCTTAAAAGTTGGTTAAATACAGTCTCATTCTGAAGTTATCTGTCTGTAACATTTTGTGGAGTAGAAAAACATTAACATATTTTCTTTAAAGTTTAAAATAGTGGATAATGAAAATATTCAAGCAAAGTAAAGAACAATGTATATAAGTACCCACCACTTTAAACATGTTTTAAATGTTATTTACTTTAATATGGTGGTCTTTTTTCCCCCTCAGTCACCATTTTCCCATCAAACCCTGACAGGACAGAGATCTTACCTGTTGTCTTGACCGGCTAAGCAGCTTAATGTCTCTTTCCACCAGGTGATCTGATACCTCCAGGCTGTTGATCTCCTGTTCTCTGCTCTCTTCACACGGCCAGCCGCTGACACCTGAGGAGCGGACACCTTTGGCACCGAGCCCCCGCCTGCTGACACTGTTTCCTCCAAAAAGTGGGTGATTCATTATGATTGGGAAACACAAAAGACATTTTTGAACTCAGAATATTGAAGTGGAAAAATGTACGTCTGGTAATAAGAGCACTATTTTTACTAAATTCTATTTTATTTTATTTATTTGCACTGTTTTATCTGTTTTATTGTTTTGCAGTGCTAGAAGAGCCTGTGACGTTGTTCATTGTCATAACTACACTCTGTAGCTATGTAAAAATGACAATAAAAGCCTTGAAAGAATGTATTTTTTTACATGGAATGAGGACTGTTAATTATGTTTCCCCTCACTTCTATTAAAGAAAACACATTAGGAAAGTATATGACCCAAGTGAAGAGAGACAATGGTTTGTATTCAAGGTTGACTGGATATACCAGAACACTCTTTTTATTAAACTCAAAGAAACCACAGAAAACCAGAAGTTAAATACATGCAGAACTAATCAGCGGACAAGACACAGCTGGGCAGGAAAGGAAAAACACAAGGGCACCAGGTGAACAGAATCAGAGTGATCAGACAGGAGGGAAAACACAGAGACAGGAAGCTACACCGACTAAAAACAGAGGGTGAACACCTTTCAAAATAAAACAGGCAAACAGACAGATCTTGACACTTCAAAATACAGACTGATCGGGACACAGTATGAACATGCACAAATTATTACAGCAAGGAAAACCTTCATCAGTGTTCATTTGGGCACCTACATTTCTATTTTAAGACAAGGTTGAACAATTGTGCACGTACCATTTACACTTAATTTGGAAGTAAAAAATATGAAAGAAAGAAGAAAAAGAAAGGAAAGACTAAAATACAGGTTTTCAGAAAAAAAGCAACAATAATTGTGCAAAAATAAACAATTTTTTTTATGAAACAATCCCAATTCAGGGTCCATTTACAGTACATGCCTTTTCCAGAGTTTTCAGGTTTTCTCCATGGCTGAAGGTGAAGTCAATCCAACATGCCTTAAAACTGCATTATTTCAAAAAACCGCCAGGGGGCGACTTCACTGGTTGCAAAAAGAATCCGATTGTTGTAAAGTCTAGGGAAAAAAATCACCCTTCTGACTCCTTCTCGCCTGATTTATTACCTTAGTTTACAATTCATGGTGAGTTCATTTCTCAACCACAATTGTCAAGATCTTTTTTTTTAAACCATGTATGTTTTGGAAATTATGATCCCATTTAAAGGTCTCATGTCCTGGCCATTTCTACTAATCATAATTCCATTGTTGAGGTATACTAGAATAGATTTATATTGTGCAGTTTTCCAAACTCACATCATACAGCATCTCTGTATAGTATGTGTATTCACTCTGTCCTAAACGGCTTGTTGGAGCTCCTGCCCCCCACACTCCCTATGAGCCCACTGTGTCCTGATGAGTCCACCACGTTACAGCGGAACATCAGTGATTATGTGTTACAATGGCGTTAGCAACCAGAAAATGACACCAGTAATGAGAAACAGATGAGAATGCTGCGTGGGGTCTGGGTGCCGTGTTGGCGGGACGTTGCGCGGCTCGCTGCTGTGAGGAGCGGACATTGTGAGCTGGGTTCATTTTCTGCTTGCGGCGTGGGGTCTGCGAGACAGCGAAACATCGCGAATGGACGCGGGAGTGCTGAGGGGGCTGCGGCACCCCCATCTGCGAGGCTCCACTAGCACCCGTTGCGCACCTACAGTGTAAGCGCGCCACAGTTTTGCCGCTGCGAGGCTCCACTAGCCCCCCCCAGCGCGTCACAGTTTCGCCGCTGACAGAGTGTGGGTGAGGAGCTACACGGATTGGTCCATTTCGGTATGGTCACGTCACTGTACCCACGAAGAAAATGATAAATCTCCAACAAGGCGTTCTGGGGCAGCATAGAGGGGAGCAAGCCTTCTTTGTTTATAAAAAGCTCATTCGCTACCGCTCTGTGAGTGATGGGTCGAGGGTCTAGCAAAATCCTGATGTGGTACCCGGAGACAACCTTTTGGGCCCGGTCCAGGCGCGTGTTTGCGTTACGGCCCACGACGCTACTCGGGCAGGTTTACGGCGGTCGCACCGCTACACGAACAAAATACGTACATTTGCCCAGACGGTCTACAGTGGGGGACTTCACTGTGGGACACCGCTGATTCTTGAGTATTGTGTAC
>NW_011367634.1:131011-140744 GCF_000735185.1 Notothenia coriiceps | reverse complement strand
CCTCAAGGCTCCATCTTGGGGCCTCTTCTCTTTAACGTCTACATGCTACCACTGGCTCAGATAATAGAAAAATAACAAAATAAGTTACCATAGCTATGCGGATGACACAGAAATGTACATAACCATTTCACCAGGAGACTATTCTCCAGTTAAAACACTGAGTAAGTGCATTGAACAAATCAATGACTGGATATGTCAGAATTTTCTCCAATTAAACAAAGATACAACTGAGGTAATGGTTTTTGGAGCCAAGGCGGAACGTATAAAAGTTAGCGCTGAGCTTCAGTCTGCAATGTTCAAAACAACAGATAAAGCCAGAAATCTAGGTGTAGTCATGGACTCTGACCCCGAGTTTCAACAGTCACATTAAAAAATTACTAAATCAGCTTACTATCACCTAAAGAACATATCTAGGATTAAAAGACTAATGTCACAGCAGGATTTGGAAAAACTTGTCCATGCTTTTATCTTCAGTAGACTGGACTACTGTAATGGCGTCTTTGCAGGTCTCACTAAAACATCTATTATAAAGCTGCAGCTGATTCAGAACGCTGCTGCTCGAGTCCTCACTAACACTAAGGAAGTGGATCACATCACTCCTGTTCTGAAGTCTTTACACTGGCTTCCTGTGTGTCAAAGAATAGATTTCAAAATACTGCTGCTGGTTTATAAAGCTTTGAATGGTTTAGGACCAAAATGCATTTCTGACCTCCTGCTAAATTATGAACCATCCAGATCTCTCAGGTCTTCAGGGACTGGTCAGCTTTCTGTCCCCAGAGTCAGAACTAAACATGGTAAAGCAGCGTTCAGTTATTATGCTCCAAATATCTGAAACTCCCAGAAACCTGCAGGTCCGCTGCAACTCTGACTACTTTTAAATCCAGGCTGAAGACTTATCTTTTTGTCGCTGCTTTTAATTTAAACTGAGCCGTTGTGTTCATCAGTAAAGTGGAACTTCTGTGTGACCTATTCATATCTTAAACTGCACTGTAACTTTTTATTCATGTACTTTTTATTCATGTATTTTTTCTTTTATTATCTTTTATCTTTTTTTTAAAGCACCTTGAATTGCCTTGTGTTGAAAGGTGCTATATAACTAAACTTGCCTTGCCTTACCTGAAGTGTTACAACTAGATTGTTTTGGTTTGTTTCTGTGTGTAAGAGATCAATTCAAATGAAATCAAATCAAAGTTTATTTATATCACAAAACATGTTTGTCTCAGTGGGCTTTACAGATTAACAAACATGAATGACATGTCTGCACTGCAGTCATCTAATATAATGACATCATGATATTGCGACCGAGCAAAATGTAAATATAGCGTCCTCCTCGCCTAAACTCACGAAAAGGTCTATGGATTATCCTGAGTAACTGGGTCATTATTTATCGAAGAACATTGCTGTTGAGTTTTTCAATTGTACGTTTTCGTCACTTTGAGCTCCAAAAGTCAAGAGCCATAACTCCCACCAAAACATTTGCACTACAAGTAGGACGTAAAATATGTTTTTTATGAATTTGTACATTTATTCAAGTACTGTACTTGAAATGTATCAAAACCAAACAAAATATAGTATGTTTTTCTGAAATGTGCCATTTTGCCAAACGAGTAGTACTTTGTGTTTTAAGAAAGTTTGAATGCTGATAGGTTAGTACTTTTACATAAGTGCAGATTGCCATTGTCTAATATTAGCAGAGCTTTTTGCAAGTGATTTATAAATGTTGCTTGAGACAATGAAGGTCTGAGGATTTGATAAGGACATTTTCCTGTTTATTCCTTTTTTGACTATTTTGTATTGTTTAAAATGTGCACACAGTTCACGAGATCTGGCCTATTTAGGAAGTTATGGTATCATGTAAGCCGATTGCAGTCTGTTGCAGGGCCAATGAAACAATGATAACAACTTTATTCACTCAACATGATTTCCTCCCCAATGATGTTCTAAATCAACAATCCACCAGTATTGTTTATGAATCATAATTAATAGGCTAATCAGTGATTTTATATGGAGAAACTTCAGGTCATTTGTCTCTCAGACTTGGCTGTCAAATAGATACTCTCTCATGTCATTTGGTGTTGAACCAGTGATTTATTTTCCAAATGTGTTACTGTGCTAGTTTTTTCACAAAACACATAGAGATGCACAACAGAGCTCTGCTGCTCATTGCTATAATGAACAAACATCAGCTGCCATGTCTTCTCTCGTACTGTCATGTCAGCATTTCACCACTTGAGGGTGCAACAAGACCAATCACATCCTCCAGCTATCTGTGATATTAATTCATTGCAGAGGAGGGATGGCTGGCAGGCCTTCTTGCAGCTCTCCCGGTGGTCTGCTGTTCCTCTGTGTCTCATTACCTCTCCGTCTGAAGTGCTGCATCATCTCCTGCTCCTGTCAGACACACCGACTCGTGGCTGCTAACTGGCAGGTAGAGTTGAGTTTCCACACAACACTGGACCTGCAGCACACACTGCTGATCCTGCCAGGCAGTCTGGGGAGGCAGCAGTTTGGCGCCTGGTTGCAACACTGAATCTCATTTCATCTAACGGTTCTAATTAATTTAATACCGAGAAGAAGCAGTACATCACACAGGGGGACGACGATATTATCTGAAAACTGGGGATTGGCAGATGGGAGAAGCAGAGTTTTTTGCACATTGATTTCACACTCTACCAATTAATCCTAGCATGCAGACACACAACACACAGACACACATTTACAAGTATGCCCTGTCAGCAACTTTACAGTTAGCAATATTTGAAATCGTTTGCTAATAGATGACCTTTACTCTGTTGCTGCAGCCTTTTACTTACTCTGGGGATTATTCTAAAATACTGTATGGGGCTAAATATTTATATTCATTAACGCCTAAAAAAATGAAAATATTAATGATGACAACATTCCTGGAAAATATCAGCAAGTTAGCATTACTGACCGGGCAGAGCACCAACATTTGAGCCCAAGAGGCATATTTAATCAATAGACTTCATTTAGCACCACATTATATCTAATTAAGAATAATGGTTTGATGCCGACATCATTATGCATTTATATCAATTAAAGTAAACATCAATGAAAAACTGCATTTTGATGATCATGAGCCCCTTTTGATAACTGTTCAGGTCAGGACGTCATGTAAAGGTACATCCAAATGTCAATCTTTCATAAGCTAAGCTAATTAGCTAAAAATGTGGGCCATTTCTTAAAAACTTAAAAAACATTTTTCATATACTGGACAGTGCAGCATTTTACCATAGCGTCAACATTAGACCCTTGTGATCCATCCTTGGTGCATGTTATGCATTTTCAAAAGTTAACTGTTTACACAGAAAGGCTCTTTACTTGTGTGTGTTCAGGGTTGTTAGTACCCACCAGACATAAGGTTTGACTATAGTAAATCACAGTTTGTGATATCATCCATCTGGGATCTTAAGTAATCACAACATCGATGGATGGCACGAATGGCCAGTTCCATCTGTCCACAGCGGCGGGGGGGCCGGAGCTGCTCCCAGCTGGAGACGGCGGAGCCATGTGTCAAACTGCCCCCTCTGAGTCTGTGACGTGGTGCAGGCCGTTAGGGAACAGCTGACAATGGAAAATCGGAATGATGACTTATTCCTAAAAAAAAATGATGTCCATTATTTTATAGACACAAGCAATGGAAATAAGTTATTTAAGGGCCTACAATTATTTATATTAAATAACTGTAAAAATGACCCATGTGCTGTTAATTCCATACCTGCCTATACTGCACCTTATTTTCACATTATGTCACACAGCGGATACTGTGTTAATTGATTGTGATGCAATATATTCCATATTTGCGTGTATTTTCTACTAAGTTATTTTTGGTGAAGTATAATCTTTCAATGTATTTTCAGCCTTGCAATAATTTGTTATTTTTTACATGCAAATGTCACGCCTGACCACCTGCTGACATGTCACACTGCGGGGCAGTGATCAGGGGTAAGCTCTGCTTTCTACACACAGTGTTCTGGGATTCAACCTGACTCCCAGGGAAATTTGCACTTGGGTTTGCTCTGATTTATACTTGTATTTTCCTAAACAGTCTGGGAACATATCCGTCTCACTATGTGTCAGCCGTGCACAGGCGACACGTCCAGTGTGTGGGTGTTTTTTTGCTTGCTGTGATTGGCTCCTACCCCCATTAGACCCGACAGGAAAATATGCTTTACTATACATTAATTAACTAAAACTATTTGTAGGGTGCTTATAGAAGGAGACATCAAACCCAAATTAGTCAGCCTGGAAAGTGCATTACAATGTTTCTTGTCAATTTCATGATTCATATTTTTTCAAGTTTCCTGACACTGTTTCTGCTGTCTGACATCTGACACATTTATTATTATTTTTACTTTCTAATTTGCTTATATAATGCTGCTCAATTGTGCAACCACCTGATTTCAAGTTTGTTTTACTTTTTTATTTATTATATTAAATATAATTTGTATTATTATTATTTAAATGTTTATTTTTTAAGTTTTCAATGGAATATAGCTTGTTCTCTCGGCTTGAAAGGTGGAACAGAATTGTAATTCATTTATTATTATATGTGTACCAAACGTTATGAACCTCAAACATATTGTGGTTGACAAAATTATATTTATGATTTAAATATGTTTTATTCTAAATCTGTGTTGGAGTAGGTTACACGACACTCTACAGTAATATTGTAAGAGAATGATGTTACCGCAGCAGAATAGAAGAGTGATTATGTTACTGCTGTATGTTTAACCTCCATGGTGATACTGTAGCTCACCATCTGATGGCCTATTAGAAAACAGGACAACAATGACAGAGCTGATTAGTGTGTACAAAGAGTCTAAAGAGGGAGTACAAGGTCTGTGATTACATCAGCATTTCAGGTTATTATGTATCAGTGGACAATAAAGAATATATTCAAATAAAAAAGATAAAAGAAACGTACAAATGTACTAAAAAATGTGACCTGATAAAAGATGAACAGTAGCCATCTTTGGAACTTCCACCGATAAGATCTAGATGTAAATCCTTATATATCAGCATTGAGTACCAAAAATATAAGAAACACTGAGGGACAGGTAAGAGAGGCGCCCCTCAACCTCTCAGCTCTCAGATGGTTTCTGTGGAGTCATTCTAATGGAGTTTTACCCAGAGGAAATGAGTGTGTCTGACATGTGCCTCCGCAGTTCTATGTCTGCCTTCATCACTTATAGTGTCCTAATGGAACAAATATCTGCTTTCTTTTCCCAAATGGGCCGAGTAGTGTGGAAGGGAGAAATATGTTGCATTTAGGGTAACAATTACAATCTACTCCAATGATAAGAACAATAAAGAAAATGGCTTTTAAGTATCTTGCTTTTCAGGGATTATTTCATTGTTTGGTCATGGTGTTTTTTTAAGACTGTCAGGGCAAGTTTTAAAGTCATGTCACACTTGTCTCTAAATGTTGATGATTAACTCTTTGAGAATTGACACATGATACATGGTACATGATCAAACTAGTGTGGTTTGAATTGTAGAGCCTATCATAATTAAAACTTAAGAAAAGTGTTGCTTAGAAGTTTATTTTTCTATTTTTTGTCCAAGCTTCACATATCAAAACTACATCTCTGCAGTCAACAATGATATCATCTTCTTTTTGACACATGACACCTCATCATAGAAGAAACCCATCATAGCATCTTTGAGGCAGGGATATCAATTTATCCTGTGACAGCTGCTCTGATAGACCATAATGCAACAGGAAAAGCCCATTTGCTGTGCTCCTGAATGTGTGACAAGTTCAAGCTATTATCTGCTGGAGAGCAAGAATCATGATGCTAATTGCTTACTGAAAAGCATTGAGGTTATTGAGTTTAGACACAGTGCATTTTAATTTGATGGTACCCCATTGTGTAAAATATTTACAGTGGTTCTGTTTCCTGTAATCTCTCGTCATTCCCCTGTGTAATGTAAGCTAAAGGTAACACTAGTTCAGAGCCTTTACAGTGGTGTGTGGGCTGATACTGAATAAAGCTCTTCTGAGGAGCCAATAACAACATGAGTCTGATTCAGCAGCTCACTAATGATCTGACTCGGTTCAGAATCACAGCTGCCCACACTCGGCTGTTGAAGTATCTGTAATCGTTTTATGGATGGCTGTTTGTTGATAGATTAGCAAGGATGTTATTAAAACCTTATTCATATGTCTACAGTTTGAATAAAAGGAACGCGTATAAGCAAACAGGAAAGCCAAGATCAGGGCTTATATGAATTCATTTAAAGGTGAAACTATTATGCACTAGTGATTTTATTTAAATACGTTGCTTCCATTATGTGTCTTCTTTCATTAGCTAATCAGATAACGTTTAGGAGAAAAAATAGTGGTCCTAATATTATTCATCAACTGAGCAAGTATAGTTGTTATATTTGTTAGATTGTTTACCCTGTACATTTTGTAATATATATCAGTATGTATTTAAAACCTTTTGGTTTAATTCCTATCTGCTCCCGAGGTTTCTGTTGAAAGTATTTTTTCATATCCAATGTTAAGATTTTCTGTTTTAATTCTTTTTTAATTTGCAGCCAACTTTTCAGAATGTTGTAAAACGTCATCATTTCCTACAGTAAAAACATTTTTGTTTTATTATGCTGTACAAACCATAAACACGTCTGAACTAGCTTGCCCTTTGAGCAACTTTACAAGGAACAGTTTTAAGATGAAGAATTAACAACATTGTACAGATATGTTTTAAGATTCTCTGTGTCCTCTATACTCTAACCAACATCTTTAAATATCCGGCACATACCATAAACTTCTGTGAAAAGTGAAACCAAGTGAGGCTTCACAGCTGTTCACTTTATAGTGTCCTCTTTTTCAGGTCCATTTCACGACCTCAATATCGATTCCCCTCAACTGGGCACTTTTTTTACAACTGCAAAAAAGAGATCTGAATAACCTTTAAAGATCATACGTGGTGATATCAGCCTAACGCTGGCTTAGTTGATGTTCCTTTTACACAACTAAAAATAGGTATATTATGTGAATTTGTAAGTGTTGTGTCCCAGCAATACATTTAGGATGAAGAACAACAACAACAACAAAAACAACAACATCCTTCTCACTAACTTTGCTCCATTTGACTGCCAGTTTAGCTATTGGCTTTGCAACAAAGTTTATGCCCCAACTACTTTAAATGTGAGGATGCATCAAAGAAGATATGTTAAGCACTTTTAGTAATGCAGTCTGTATCTATGTCAGCACTTACCCCACTTTTAAACATGTCCTGTACAAGGTGTGAGGGTTTTAGTGAAGGGACTCTAAAGCACATCATGTACATCACTAACAAGACCTCACTGACTGGACCCATGATGTGATTTATAATCCTTTAAAAGATAATAAGGTTGATGATGATATCACATTAACTGGCCAACTGACTATCCTCTGGAATTATTAAAGTTATATGTTTGTAATCTTTAATGGTTTAATTCATAAGACATCAAAAATGTACACAATATAATAAATCAGATAGCAAAGCAACATGACTATCAGAATCAATAGAGTATGGGTGGTCTGCATAAGTGTGTTATGCATTTTAAAGGGGATCAAATCATTAAAACGTATCATTACCTATTTAAAAAATTCTTTGAAAAACAACTTGAACATAAAAATACTTCAGTAGAGTTAAACCGAAGTTGAAACATATACATTAATTTCTGACTTGCCATTTCAACTCAATTTCCTTCAATATTAATGTATTTATCCCTTCTCTGCTTTTTCTATTATTATGAAACATATTACTTACCCAGCAACAAAAATACCCAACCAGCATTCAGACATATTTCAAAGATGATTTTCTCTCACTGTGAGGGGGGTGACGTGTTAAGGTTGAGGTTCACTGCCACGCTTCATTGTTATGACTGCTGATTGACATGGAAGTCTCCCGGAGACAGCTGCAGGAGGACGAGTCTGTCGTCAGCCAGCAGACACGCTCTCTGGCATGTGTGAGGTCCAAACAGAGTCAGCTGCCGGAGGTCTTCCCTCACGCACCACCACCAATCTGTGGACTACGTCACTCATGTCTGACTCAAATGATGGAGGGTCACCTTCAATGTGTACAATGAGTTTGATTGATACAAACAGAATATGGTAGTCAAATGGCAGGACAAATGGAGGATTTATACTTGTTCATTGGCAAGCTGTCCAAGGCTGATTTAAAAGAACACTCACTCATTCATGTGTTTGTTTTCCATTACGCCCATGGCACTAAAGTTCAATGACAGCAGAGTCTCGTCACCATGTGTCACCTGACTTTTGTGTAGATTTATGAGTGTGAGTAAGGGACTCTTCAAATGTCGTGTGCATTCGCTTTTAGACCCAGCTGTTGGTCAAGAAATAGCTTGAATGAGTGAGTCATCGGTCTCTTTTCTTCAAGGCTTTTTATAAAAATCTAAAATTGCATACCACATGTACCCTGAAACGAGGGGTTACGTAAGGTAACCCTTGTTATATAAGCACAGGCGGAGCCCTCTACTGGACTCTATGGGTACTACCTTATCATGTAAGCATTCAACTACTGAGACTTCTATAGACGTAGCCGGCCCCGGGGCGGGCCTACCTGAATGCGCGCGCATCTCACCGTATAAAAGGAGGTCTCGCCTCCTGGCCGCCATCCTACACCTCTCTTCAGCGAGCGGTATAGGACAGGCAGTGCCCCGAGTAGAGGGCTCCGCCTGTGCTTATATAACAAGGGTTACCATACGTAACCCCTCGTTAAATCTCTCACAGGCTCCGAGCCCCGATGTATACACATGCTAACTGTAGCTTCCAGCTCCGTTATCCGGCCGCTATGGTCCGTAGCAGCTCGTTCAAGCTCAAGCACAGTTTGCCCGTGTTGCTCGACTTTAGCTTGTCATGGTCCTATTGACTCTTTTAGTTCTTTTCGGACAGATTTAATCTCGGAGCGTAGGCTGGAAAACAAAGAGTCAATTTTGCCAAATATGGCGGCTTTCAGGGAGTCCATCATACTTTGTAACAACTGCATGTTTGTACTTTATTACAACTGCATGTTTAATTAGGAACATATTTGAATCACAAACTGCAATGGTGCATTAAATGTGGATTAAATGTCAGTTTCTCTATTCTTTAAATATGTTCTGACATGACGAGAGATTTCTAAGCCAATGAACTGCTCCCTATGGTCAAGGTGCGCCTGGTTTCTCCCGCCCACATAGGGAGCGGCGTTCCTGATTGGCTGAAAGTTAAAGAACAGTTTGACATTTCCTTATACTGTAATAATAGTAGAGACGGGGGCCACCGACTTACAGAGAGGTAGGTTTATTTAAAAACAACAATATATATTATAGATATGTCATTAGTTTTAAAATAATAAAAATAATACAATTAAATAACGTGCTTTAAAGGGCCCATGTCATGGCCATTTCCGGTATTCACTCTCTGTCCTAAACAGCTTGTTGGAGCTCGCCCCCCCCTCCCTGTGAGCCCAGTGTGCTCTGATTGGACACGCGACGTGCAGCTGCTCGTGAGGCTGTGAGCCTCAGAAGTAAAAACAATAAGTGTGGCTTGATATTGAGTAAGAAAAAGGTTTATAACGCTGTGAGCATGGGTCTGCGGAGAGCATTTCTCCGCGATCCCAACGTAGTCCGAAAAACGTTTACCCATTTAAACAGTCGTGGTAGATACCTTGTTTGTTTTAAGCATCATAAATACACAAACAACAATGAATACTTA
>NW_011367634.1:129469-130764 GCF_000735185.1 Notothenia coriiceps | reverse complement strand
GACTTTTATATTTGATCCAATTGGTAGATAGGCTGTATTTACACCATAACGGTGCACAGCTGATAGAAAGGGACACCTAGTGGTTAAAGGGCCCATGTCATGCTTTTCTGGTTATTACCCGTCCCCTTGTGTATTTATGAAGGTTTTTCTGCATGTAAACGGTCTGCAGAGTCAAAAACCCTCAAAGTACACCCTGTAGGGAGTAAAACTCTAACACAGAGAAGATCTCCCCAAAACGCCTCGTTGGAGGTTTCTCATTTTCTTCCTGGGTACTCTGACGTGGGGATAACCTATGTTGTAAATGTATTATCTTTTCGATTTACACACGGCATCTATTGCACGTCTGTCCGTCCTGGGAGAGGGATCCCTCCTCTGTTGCTCTCCTTGAGGTTTCTCTCATGTTCCCTTTAAACTGTGGGGTTTCTCTGGAAGTGTTTCCTTGTACGATGTGAGGGTCTAAGGACAGAGGGTGTCGTGTTGTCATACTAATATTCTGTACAAACTGTGAAGACCACTGAGACAAATGCAACATTTGTGATATTGGGCTATATAAATAAACATTGATTGATGATTGATTGATTGATTGATTGATTGATTGATTGATACCCAGAGGCCGCACCCTCTGCCAGCCTTTCACGAAACAAAGCTTCCCAAACCTTTCAGCGATTCATACCCGATATGTACAGCNATGAACACATTCTAAACATTAGCCGTAAAATCAGAAAAACCTTTTCCATCAAGGAACTTGTGGAGGAACTGGGTCTGTGGGCCTGGGTCCACCAGGACGCCGTCCTGGTGGACCCAGGCCCACAGACCCAGTTCCTCCACAAGTTCCTTGATGGAAAAGGTTTTTCTGATTTTACGGCTAATGTTTAGAATGTGTTCATAACAAGATATATATCAGTAAGTGGGACGAAAACTCTTAAAAAACTTTAACATGATTTAAAGGGGACTTATCATGCACATTCTTAATTGTGTTTTGGGATTTTACTAGCCCATGATTACGAACTTTAATGTTCAAAAAACACATTCTTGTTCTTATAAATTCTCTGAAAATGCTCATTTTAAGCACCTGTCTTTTTAAAGCAACCCAAAAATAACAGCAACAGTCAAATAGAGAAGACGGTCCATTCTTATACATTGTGGGTCGCTAGCACACCATGGATACATGTTTATCTTGCAAAGCCATTAGCACGTGCATTTTGCATTATGTATAGCCTTTAACAAGGGAGATCTTGAAAGGCCATGAAGTTCAGTAAACAAACTAGGTTATGATAACCTCTTATGAAAGGAAT
>NW_011367634.1:128886-129443 GCF_000735185.1 Notothenia coriiceps | reverse complement strand
TGTTTGGCTCGTGGTTTGATCATGTAAAGAGCTGGCTGAATGCTGAAGATGAAGAGCACATCATGCACATCTCCTATGAACAGATGATAATGGTGAGACTCAGGAACAATCCTCAAATCTGCCTCAAATAACTTTTCCAAATATTTTCCCAATAATTCTGACCTTGATTTAGCAATCATCTTCAAACTCCTCCTACTAAGATATTGTATACTGGGAGAGCCGCTGCAGGAATATGAGCTGATCTGTGTTTCTCTGCAGGATCTGAAGGACTCTGTGTCACGAATTCTTGTGTTGTGTCCCCCTCGAGTCCCCACTCAAGTTCCCTCTCGAGTCCCCTCTCAAGTCTCCTCTCGAGGTCCCTCTCAAGTCTCCTCTCAAGTCTCCTCTCAAGTCTCCTCTCAAGTCACCTCTCAAGTCACCTCTCAAGTCTCCTCTCGAGTTCCTTCTCGAGGCTCCTCTCGAGTTCCCTCTCAAGTCCCTACCCAATGTCCTGGTCCGTTGGAGGTTCCGCTGGGGGTCCTGCCGGCTCCATGTCCTGTCCCGTTGGAGGTCCCGCC
>NW_011367634.1:128650-128870 GCF_000735185.1 Notothenia coriiceps | reverse complement strand
GCCGTTGGAGGCCCCGCCAACTACTCTTCTGCCGGGGGTCCTGCCAATCCTATGTTCTGTGCTGTTGGAGATCCCACCGACTGCTCTTCTGCCGGGGGTCCTGCCAGCCCTATGTCCTGTGCCGTAGGAGGTCCAGCCGACACCTGTTTTGTTGGGGGTCCTGCCAACTCCATGCCCTGTCCCATTGGGGATCCCGCCGACTGCTCTTCTGCCGGTGGTC
>NW_011367634.1:128327-128610 GCF_000735185.1 Notothenia coriiceps | reverse complement strand
GTTCCGTCCAGGGTCTCGTCTGCGCCTGGCCTGCTGGGGGTTCCGCCGGCTCCTGCCCATCCTTGTGCCCGGCCTTCTGAGTTCCCAGCCGAGGACTCCACCATGAACTCTGCCCCCGGGCCGTCCGCCCGAGGGCTCCACCATGAACTCTGCCTTGCCCCCGGGCCGTCCGCCCGAGGGCTCCACCATGGAGTCTGCCTTGCCCCTGGGTCGTCCGCCCAAGACACCTATCATGGACTGTGCTTTGCCTCTGGGTTGTTGTCCCGGACCCGTCCTCCGGACC
>NW_011367634.1:127475-128299 GCF_000735185.1 Notothenia coriiceps | reverse complement strand
CCTGTCCCGTTGGGGGTCCCGCCGACTGCTCTCCTGCCGGGGGTCCTGCGAACTCCATGTCCTGTCCCGTTGGAGGTCCCGCCGACTACTCTCCTGCCGGGGGTCCTGCCAACCCTGTGTCCTGTCCCGTTGGGGGTCCCGCCGACTGCTCTCCTGCCGGGGGTCCTGCCAACTCCATGCCCTGTCCCGTTGGGGGTCCCGCCGACTACTCTTCTGCCGGGGGTCCTGCCAACCCTATGTCCTGTTCCGTCCAGGGTCTCGTCTGCGCCTGGCCTGCCGGGGGTTCCGCCGGCTCCTGCCCGTCCTTGTGCCCGGCCTCCTGAGTTCCCAGCGGCTTTCGCCCTAGATCCCGGTCTCCCCAGTTCCCCAGCCGAGGACTCCACCATGAACTCTGCCTTGCCCCCGGGCCGTCCGCCCGAGGACTCCACCATGAACTCTGCCTTGCCCCTGGGTCGTCCGCCCGAGACACCCATCATGGACTATGCTTTGCCTCTGGGTTGTCGTCCCGGACCCCCTCCACCCACCATTTTGGATTTTTTTTTGGACGTCTAAAATCCGTCCCTTGAGGGGGGGATTCTGTCACGATTCTTGTGTTGTGTCACGTTTTAAGTTTGTGTGTCTGGTAGTGGGTGTTTTTCTGTTCTCCTTGTCATGTTTTCCTCCCTGTGTATTGTCTGGTCTTTTTCCCTGTGTTCTATTTCGTATATGGCTTCACCCTCTAAGGCTATCGCTATTGGGTAATCCCCCTGCGCACCTGCGCAGCACTGAAACACTTGTAGTCCACGCCCACCCACAAGGTGGGCCCCACCCTCGGGCCTCCTTCC
>NW_011367634.1:122797-127443 GCF_000735185.1 Notothenia coriiceps | reverse complement strand
TAATGCGCCCATCGTTTAGTGTGGGCCAAGAAATGCTGGCTTTGATAAAATGGCCCTATGTTTGGCCTCCTTGGTCCGTACCTCCCTCCACCGTCTCTGTCACCCCACTTTGACTATCAAAAAAGCGGACAAACCCTCTCAAAATATAGGTCAAATGAAGCAAAATTGTAACGGATAACGAAACATACAGCCCCGCCCTCTAAGTACACTAACCACGAGCGTTTTTTAGCGGTTCGAAGTCTGTGCGGGTCGGAAGTTCTAAAAAAGTACGGACATCACATCTGCCCGGCAGTCACACAGATAATGTATAGTACTACAGGGTGTGGTCGTTACCCGAGACCTTTCTGTTGCCCGGATTTCCTGAAGACTTAATTACGCGAAATGGCATCGACCATTTCCCCTTGTAATACCACCCTGCGCGTGCCGAGTGTGCGTGCCGCCACGCAAGTCCCTGGAGTCATTTTTAAGCCGGGAAAACACAGCTGGGAGGTACCCGGTCTGAAGGGAAGTGCCCCCTCAAAACGCCGCCTTGCCCCAGTGGTCTCTCATAGTGGTCGAAGTATCGACCCCGGGGGTGTCGACTCTCGAAACAGGGGATGTGTTCCAAAACACCCTTACCTTTGAGTCGACACAACCAATTGTTTCACCTACCTGTCTCCTGCGACTTTGTCCCCAATAATAGTGAGGTCAAAAACGTCGTAGGGTGGAGGTAGTTTCCGTACGTCTCTCCTTTAGACAAGTCGGTCCTCCTCTACCCAAAGGAGAGGTCGTCCTCTAAGTCCGAGACCACGGTTTTTGGTCCCGCCACAGACAAAACCGTGGGAGCCGTGGTCACAAACCCTGATGTGCGCAAATGACAATTGCCGGGCAATAAAAAAACCGTCCATTGATCATTAGGATTGCCGCAATAAAAAACTTGAGTCAATGGCAAATGATGTACCGCGCGAATGGAAAAAAAATATATCAGAACCGAGGGTCTGCAACCACTCCGCCGCCGTTGGTCACTCCGCTCTTGTCCTCTACTCTTGACATGAAGTTCATGTCATGAACTCATTTACATGAATCTATGAAGGACACCAGTGTTACGCCTCTGCGGCGACACCCGGCACAAAAACACACAAATAATTGTCCCTGATTAGTACCGCCGACCGCCTCGAGTTCAGCTCAAAGAGGTGGATCTTTTATAGGAGTGATAAAAGTGAAAACAGCTCGTGTTTCTTTATATGCAAAATCCAAGTTACATTCAACACAGAACCGTCCAGTGTTTCTAGGGATTAGATGACGGGTTTTGTCGTTAAGTCTATACAACTTTGTAGACGGTCTTTGTTTGTACGATCCTGTTTCGATCATCGGATCGATTTCTGGTGTCTGGGGGTCTCGGTAGGCTGGCGGTGAGGCGGAGGTGGGGATTTCGTTGTCGCCGACCCTAAAATTGGCTCCCTGACGATCGGTCCCCTTTTCAACTAATTTCGGTAACGTTGCCATCACAACATCTTGTGTACGTCCGATAAAGATGATAAACATAACGATAAAGACTAGGTTGTCTAACATAACAAGCAGCTTACGTTATATGTCGAATGACTTTACTTCCGAGATCCCTTATTACCTCGGGAAAAAATTCCAATGAAAACCCCACATTCATTCGGGAGTCATTTCATTGACTCAATCGAAAACTTTACTTCACTCCATTTGATCTTCACCATTGATCATGACCAAAAGCGTCATTGATCCGTTGTTGTGACAGTCGTTTCTCCTTTCCCCAGAAATATAGTACATTCGATGAGGACCAACGAGTTCTTCCTGTCCCCCCTTAAGTCTATACATAAGATCTAGAGGCGTCAGGCGTCGGACTTAGCGGTGTAACGGACGTCTTTTTAAGGCTTTCGAATGATATTTTGTTCAATGACCCCGATTAACGTTTGGCCGCTAACCAAGTGGTGGTAACTGGACTTTCTGTGTAATGAAAGTACCCACCTTTTAACGAGGCCTCGTGTCTTTCATAGACGCAAAACGGCAGGCTCTATCCGGATGCTCACTTCCTGTCTGAATGCACAAACCCCGATGAGGGCCAACTAGGGGTGCGTGCAAGCTCGTTTCCAACGTGTCGGTGAGCACGACGAGGTTGGCCGACGAGTGAGGTGTCGTCACTCTCAAAACGCCAAAATGGATCTACCTGGAGTAATCAGGTACCGGTCCAGGTCCCTTGTCGTTCGAAACGGTGTCGAGTTTAAATAGGATGTGGCATTGGTTCAACCTGAAACGCTAGTTACTTTTTCTCGTTGGGGCATGGAGTGGTTGTCCGCAACATAAACCCTCACCACGCAGCTACGTCCGCGCGACCGTACGGTGGGACGGTCTCTCGGTCTGCACGCAGGGGGACGACAGCCCGCCAAGCGTCCGACGCTGTCCCCCGTTTTTCACTGTCGAAAATTGACAGTACGGCTGAGACCCAGAGTACCGCCGGACGAGTGTACCATCCATGCCCAACGATATCACGCGGTGGACGTCTCGACCCAAGAGCCCGTCGGACGCAAACCCTAGGGTTCGTGCCGTGTTTGCTCGCAAGACCACTGGTAGGGGGGAGTCACGGGCTCCGTTGGCGCGGCCAAGACCCCAGGGGCCTAGTGGAGGCCTCCCAGAGGTGACCTGCCCATTGGAGAATGTAGTGTCTCAAGTTGCCTGCGCAGGTCTTGTCCTAACCCCTCCCTGACGGACTTCTCCCGATATCCCACCCGCGACAGAGATTGTCTTTGTGTCCGGTGTCGTTGGCAGAGCATCTCCGATGCACATCATCACAACCAAGAGCGTCGTAAAGTACGGGGATTAAGTCCCCCCTTTACATTACCAGTCCTCGAACTGTATATCGTGGTGTCACCGTATGTAGTCTGTCCAATCCCGCTAGGCGAGGCGGCGGGAACAACTGGTGTCGCCCTCTTTGACACCCACATACGCTGAAGTCTCCCACCCAATGAGAGACTCTCGGGGATGTGTAGGGCCCTGACACTCTTGTCCCCCAGCGGCTAGGAGTAGCTCCCGACGGGGAGGTCCCACCTAGGAATATGAGGAAATTAACTGCGGTCTGGCTCTCCCAGCTTGCACGCGGTTTGATTGGCTGCGCTTGCACTGGCGGGATTTGCATAAACGGGATTTGATTGGCTGATGCCAAGCATCGAGCCTCAAAAGTTGAACATTGTTCAACTTTTGATGCCGATAGATGCTCGTGATGCTTGCAAAGCCATGCCATGCTCCCCACAATGCAGTTCGGCGAAGATTAAAAATCTTCTACGTCACCCCATTCAAGTGAATGGGCGAAGCGTTGAAAGCATTTTTTGATGCCTATAGTGTAGACGTACCGTAATACGCCGGCCATAATGCTTCTGTACCCGCATAGCGCTCTGATAGCACTTCCTGCGGGTTATCACTCTCATCTGCGCATGCCCACTAGCTACCTCCCTTACAGGAGCTACAATCGGGGCAGCGAATGGGGAATTTGTAAGGTGAACATTGTGTGTGAGTGTAGAATTGTGATATCAAATGACACTCAGACTTGGATACAGATCAACCTCAGGTTTATTAATTAGACAACATAGGGATCTGTGCATTATATAGGGAGGAGGCGGGATTCGCCCTGGCGTCCGGGTGGAGAGACCTTAGCCCCCCGTCGAGACGCTTCCTCCCCCCGCCAGTAGGTGAATGCTTGCATGATAAGGTAGTACCCATAGAGTCCAGTAGAGGGCGGAGCCTGTGAGAGATATAACTTCGTCTCCTCAATACTACGGCATAGATACAATTTGGAGAATAAACTATTTCTCAACACCTGTTCCTCTGTATAATGTCCATCAGTTACCTGTTGCTGTTACACATAATACAAAGTTCAGTTAGCCTCTGATACAGGGCCGTGGGAAGTAGGGGTGCTGAGGGTGCTCCGCACCCCCTGGTGGAGGACAGGGGATCTGCACTTCTAGATGAAATACAAATATAAAAAAAGAAAAACGAATTAAAAAAAAGTCTATTTAATGAACAAGGCAAAATAAAAATGTGACTTTAGTAAAGGACCAGGTGTCCACCTAACAACATCATGTTTTCTCTCTGTAGCCGGTTTTGAAGGTAAATAACTTAATACTACTTTTCCTTTTTTTATTTTTCCATCTTGATGTCCAGGAAGACTTCCCCACTTTCATGAGGAACCTGTTTATGGGACCGTCCAGTTAGCGGCCTGTCAGCAGTTTTTTTATCCTCATAGACCTAAATAAACCCATGACCTCCTAAAAATGTGGGACTTTACTGCCGAATGGCTCAAGCTGCTCTACGGGCAGTACAAGCTGTTAAGTTCACAAAAGGGCAAAATGAAAGCTGCCAGCCAAGTGTTTGGGTCTCTCTGAGCTGTCTGAGGAGAGTCTGTTCTGGATATTTCAGAGGAGGGAACTTTGATCATCTCAGGAGGGCCTTCGGGAAAGTCTCATATACTCCAATATGGATAATTCAGAGGTTCTATTGTCAGTCTTTAAACCTCAAGACCTTGGAATCTTCTCCTGCTGAATTCATCTGAAGGTCTCGTCAACAGGTGTAGCAGCTGCTTCACTTGGTGTGTGTGTGTGTGTGTGTGTGTGTGTGTGTGTGTGTGTGTGTGTGTGTGTGTGTGTTGG